>NC_009304.2:350566-396150 GCF_000002845.2 Leishmania braziliensis MHOM/BR/75/M2904 | reverse complement strand
TGGGGGGGGGGGCTGACTTTTCCGGCTTGCTTGCCGTGCAGAGACAAAACAAGATGGCACCCACTCTGACACGAAGAGGCGCACGCTTCCTGAGGAGAGAGACAGTGAGAGGCGCGCTAACCGCAGTGTGGGCCGCGGGGGAAAGCAGTGAAGGGTCGGCAACAAGGGAAAAGGGAGAGAAAACGCGTAGAAGACAAACCAAAAGTGGCGACCAAGACCGAGCTGCGATAGGGAGGGAAATGGAGACACGTGAAGTAAAGAGAAGACCCCCCCTCTTGCGCGGCCCAGCGCATAGCGAAGTCCGAATACGCGCACCTGCGCAGAGGTACTCGCGATGGGCATCGATCTCTTCTTTCCGGCAGGGAAGGCTGCCTTTCGTTTTCCCTTCTTCTTCGTCCTTCTCCCTCTCCCTTGACTGCGTTGTCACCGTACTTAGGGGTACGGAGGAGGAAAAGGTGGGTGGTGTTGGGGGAGCCATCGTGTTGCTGGGGTAAGTACTTGCCTCGCTGTAGGTGTCCGTGCTTCCCGTGCTCGCTAGCTCTCGGTGTGCGCCCCCCCCCCCCCCCCCCAACTCACCCCTCCGCCTGCGTGCTCGTTGAGTAGGGGAGTGGAAACGACGCGAAGAAGAAAAGGGCAGAAAACAAAGTTGAGCAGAGGCGTCCAACGAAGCGGAGGTGGCACATCGTGGAGTGGCGACAGCGGAGGCAAGACGGACGGGGGAAGGCGAGTGAGAACGACAGAGAGACAGAGACGCCGTGGAAGTAACAACACAGAGCCGATGTCTGAGAGAGGGAGGGGCGCACACAGACAGACACACGCGTGAGTGCATGGAAGCTGAAAGGGAGAAGGAAAAGAAGAAAGTCTGCAAGTCATACCGGGGCTCGAGGCGCTACTTAACAATGGAGAGGGGGCGGGCAGGCAAATCAAAGAGAGAGAGGAGGGGGGTGGGTGGAGACAGACAAACAGACAGACAGCGCAAGCCAGCAAGAAGTGAGGGCAGAGAAAATGAAAACTGAAGAAAGACACGACTTAGGCACATGCACATCCACATCCACATGCACAGGCCTCTTCCTATATGCGCCACATCGGGGCACCACACAAGCGGGAGAGAGACGTGTGGCGCACTGCAGATTGTCGGGAGGAGGAGGAGAAAAAGAGGCCTCCCACAGAGAGAGTGGGCCTGCAGCGGTCTTCTCTGGGAGCTAAAGTGAGCGCCCCGCTGATTATGTGCGCAGTAGTCGAAGCTGGAGTGGTGAGGGCGGGAGATGAGGAGGGACGAGGGCAAAGGGAGACACATTGCTAGAAAAAGGAAAAGGAAAGAGACGGAGGAAGACAAGAGACAGCGACATCGATGCTTGCAAAGGCGAAACAGGGGAGGGGGGGGGGGGAAGATGTCAGCAGCGGACCAAGCGTGGATAAAGCCATTCAGTGGGTTCTGAAGACGCATCCAAGTAGGCACACCGACACACACACACACACACACACGCACACGACAGCTGAGAAAAGATGGCAAAAAAGGGGGGTCGAGGAAAAGGAACGAGACGGGGACGGGGCGGGCGCCTCACATTTCTCGCGCGTCTGCAGAACGAGAGAGAGGGAGGGAGAGGGGTACCGATGCAGCCACCACACTGGAACGCTCATGCACGGCATGAGGAAGGAAGGGAGGTAGAGGTGAGGCAGCGAAGCATTTGCAGATGAGGAGAAAACTGAAGATTCAAAAACAAAGCGAGACAACAATAATGGGCATAGAAGATGACGGCACGCAGAAGACGATGAGGGGCACAAGAACCACAGCTATGGATCGTGCACACCGACTCCTACGACCGCTACCATATCAGGTGTGCACGTCATGAAGAGAGAGAGAGAGAGAGAAAAGCCAGTAAACAAAAAGTAGGCGAATGAGAGAGAGGAGGAGGAGAGAATCATGTGGAAGCGCCCGATTATGAATGTCAGCGTGCACAGTTTACGTCCACATACGGGTGAGCCAGCGAGTGTGTGAGAGGCAGCCAGTGCTGAAACAAAGTAGAGGGAGAGCGCACAGCGCAGGGGCTTCCGTCTTCTTCTTCTCACCTTCAGTCGCAGTGGGTAGGGGGTCCCGCAAGCACAGGTGTCACCTCGACAGTGTTGGCTGGACTACCGCAGCGTCACAGAGTGGCGTCGGATCGCGCGGTTGTCAGGGCGAAGCAAAGCCTGAGGTCCCCGGTTGAACTCCGCGCTGACCGAATGGGCAGCAGTGGAGACGCGCCTGCTCCCGGTGTCCTGCGTAGGGGGGAGTTGACTTGGTTCCTCGGCTGGCCGACTTGACCGCACCGTGTGATTTGTGCGTAGTGGGGGAGTTGAGAGTCGCGCTGTCATTGTCAGCTGCAGCACAAGTGACGCAGTTCAACATCGCAGGGGGGTGGCTGGCACTGTTCTCCGCCGACTGGCGTGCTTTGCCGACCCGTGCCTCCTTCCGCATCTCGGCATACGTGAGATACGAGTCGTAGCCGTCGCTGTCGTGGGTGAAGAGGGTGCACAGGTCCGACTCGTCGGGCTCAGCGCCGTGGATGGCTCGGTTTATTATGTCTGGATTCGCGATTGCACCCAGTGTGATGCACACGCCCTGCACTGCATCAGTCGCTATGCGCTTCTCTGCCTCGGCCAGGCTTATGTTGTCGTCACACAAGACAACGCCGCCAAAGCAGCGAAGGGCCGTCTGCAGGAGGGAAGCCGGCATTGGGCCGTGGTAGTAGCCGTCACTGCCGCTCGCCACGGTAATGTAAGCAATCTTGCGCTCCCCCATATGCGTGGCAACAGTCTCTGTCACCACCTCCCGATCGGTGTCCTTCATCCCCTTGGAGAGGTCCGTAGGTGATATACGCACACCGACACGCCGCCGACCGACGGCCGCAGCCACTGCGTCGACAATCTCGTCCAGCAGGCGGCAGCGGTCGGCAGGCGAGCCGCCGTAGTCGTCATTACGGGTGTTGCTGCATCTACGCAGGAACTGGTCAATCAAGTAGCCACCACCAGCGTGGATTTCGACACCGTCGAAGCCAGCCAGCATCGCGTTCTTTGCAGCCGCAACGTACAGCTGCACAATCCACTTGAGCCTCTCCGCGCTCAGCGCCACCACATCGACAGGGTACGACTGGACCTTTCCGTCCGCGGCGAAGGCGGCTGGGCAGCGGCAGTCAGGTGAGATGCCCTGCATTGTGGGGCCGACAGCCCGCGTGTCTGTGCCGCTGGTAATGTTGCACTGCAGTGTGGCCCAGCCACCGTGGTGCAGCTGGCAGTACATAACGCCACCCTTCTCATGGACGGCATCCGTGACCTGGCGCCATGCCAGCACCTGCGCCTTGGTCGAGATGCCTGCACCCCGAACATACGTGTGGTAGCCAGGCTGTACCTCGCACGGTTCGCTGATAATGAGACCGTAGCTGGCGCGGCGCGCGTAGTAGGCGACCATCATGGCCGTCGGGCACTGCTGCTCGTCGCAGCGCTGGCGAGGTATCGGCCCCATGACCAGACGGTTCTTCATCGTCGTCGCGCCAAGAAGCAGCGGCTGCGATACTGAAACGTACGGACGCCCCTTCGCTGGCATTGGCATGGCGGTGGCGCGCTGGCATGACAAGCGACTGCCTTTACTCCCCTCAGAGGGGATCGTGATGCCCGCCACAACGTGCGGCTCGGAGAAGCTGTGCGGCTCGCAGATGGGGTAGTCAATGTACCCCTTGCTGCCCCGGGTAAAGAAGGTCGGCGCATGGGCGCGGTTAAGCGGGGTGTTTGTGAGCACTCGCCAGACGAGGTCGGGGTTCGCGAGGGCTTGCATGCCGAAGAGCACCGCGTCGACAGTTCCGTCCGCGATCGCCTGCTCGGCCATCTCCAGCGATGTGTACCCGTGGCTCGCCAAGACAGCGCCACCGAAGGAGCGGCGTACCCACACCTCTGCGCTCCCTGGCACATTGGCCCTCGGGTCACCACGGACGACGTCGACGAAGGCAATTTTGCGAGCGTCGAGCTGCTCGCACACGTACGCGGTGAGTGCCTCGGGATGGCTGTCTTTCTGGCCATTGAAGGTGTCCAGCGGGGTCAGTCGCACACCAACGCGATCTGGCTTGATTGCCGCTGCAACTGCGTCGAGGACCTCCAGCAGAAAGCGAGAGCGGTTCGCCACGCTGCCGCCGTACTTATCGGTGCGCTGGTTCGACGAATCCCGCAGGAACGAGTCGAGCAAGTAACCGCCACCGGCGTGAATTTCCACCGCGTCGAAGCCGGCCGCCATTGCGTTGAGAGCCGCGCGTGTGAAGGACTTCACCGCAGCGCCGATCTCGGCCGGTGTCATGGCATGGATGAGCTGTGGGTAGGCCTGAGCCTTGCCGTCACGACTCCACTGCGCAATGCACTGCTCCGCCTCGGGAGGAATGCCCACCGCGGAGGGGCCCATCGGAGCCAAGTCGCCTGACGTGAGGTTTGCCGGTGTGGTGGCGCGGCCTGGATGGTAAAGCTGAGCTGCGATCAGCCCACCACGTGCGTGAACGGCCTCTGTGATAGTGCGCCACGATTCCACCTGTTCTGCCGAGTACAGGCCGGGCTCATACGCGAAGCCTGAGTAGTTGCGCTGAACCATGATAGACTCCGTGATAATCATCCCCATCGAGGCCCGAGAGCCGTAGTACTCCGCCATGATGGCAGTGGGCACGTGGTTGTCATCGGCGCGGCACCGCGTCAGCGGTGCCATGACCATACGGTTCTTCATGGTCGGCTGGCCTACGCGGCATGGCCGGAAAAGGTGCGAGTACACGGTGTGGTTCCCTGCCGACATGGCTGAAAATACAGCGACTGAGGAAGGATGCGCCAAGCGTGGGGTGGTGGGGTTCGTGTGTGGACCTCTGTCAGCCCCTAATGTGAGCTGCAAGCGCGGACGGTGAGTGAAGAGAGCGAGAGAAAGCGAAACGAGCGTGAGAAAGCGCGTGTGTGAGGGAAGAGCGCCTTGACGCATGAAGAAGTCTAAAATGGGAGTGGGGAGAGGGGGCGGTGAAGATGTCTGCGAAGGCAAAAGCGAGAGGGGGAGAGAGGAGAAGCGGAAAACACAAAATGAGGCTCACGGCCGAGTATGTGGGGAGGCGAGTCGGCCGTGAGAGGGCCCACACACACGCACACAAAGAGAAGAACAGTAGACCGATAGCCGGCTGGCTAATGAGGATGAGTAGGCGCAGCGAGGCGCGAAAAGGAAAACTAAAAACTTAAAGGAGGAGGGCAGAAGAAGTGATGACGGGATGGCGGCGATGTACCGCAGCTTTGGGCTTGTTCAGGGAAGCAGCGGTAGAGACGGTGGCAATACGAGGTGCAAGAGTGGGAGAGGGGGGAGGGAGGGAGGGAGGGAGAGACAACTCAGCACACGCCTCCTCTCGATGAGCCTCTCCTCTCTGCCTTTCCTTGGCCCTGTGTCGCTTCGGCCCCCGTTGTGCGACTGAACTCGTGGGTGCGGCTGCGTGCCAGCGAAGGAAGACGGCAACGCGGTAAGCGAGAGGAATTCAACAAAGGCGCACGATGTGCGTGTACAACGTCACGGATGGGAAACTGGAGGAGAGCAGAGAAGCGGGAGAAGGGGGGGTAAGAGACTATGGGCGAAAACACTCCCTGACGAGTAGCATTGAACCAGCGGAGGGGAAGCACAGAAAAAGACTGCCAGTGGGAGAGAGTGAGGGGAGGTCAATGGGTAAGGAAATACGCACCGTACAGGGGGGGAGGGAGGAGGGAGATCACTAGAGAAAAGCGGAAGCAATGCAAGCGCGCGCGCGTGCTCAGGGAGGGGGAGGGGAGAGAGAGAAAACAAACAGTGAAGAAAACTACGCGTGCAACACGCTTTAGATGATAGCCTTGATGTGGGCAGCCTCTCAAGCGCAGGCGGGGAGGAAGGCAAGAGAATGGCGGGATAAGAGGCGCGGGCGCTGAGAAAACAACCACCGCGCTGACGTTTCACTGTCTCTTTCTGTTCGGCTTTTCGTTCGCCTTTACGCTTGAGGAAAATTAGCGGTCTCGGAAAGGGTAAGGAGGGCGGTGTAAGCCGGCTGGACAAGAGGCGCTGCGTGAAAATGGCGAAGCTCAGAGCCCAACAAGCCAGCAAGGTGGAAGCGAAGACAGGAAGTCGGGCACACGCGCAAAATGGGGAGGGGTGTATCCTGTGAGATGGTTAGCTCAATGCAAAGGCGGCGACATGTAAAAGGGCCTCTCGTGTGGTCGTTGTTCGGGTCGAAGAACGATAACAGCAAAGCGCGCCAGCAGAGAATGAGACGGGGGGAACGGGAGGGGAAGGGGGAGGGAGAAAGAGGTGAGAGGAGGTGACTCAGGGCCGTCACAGGGGAGTGGTCAAGTGGCGGAGAGGAAGGAGGCGAATGTCTACCGTGGTGTGGCGTTAGTTGCTGTTGCAGCGTTGAGAGGAGGCCTCGGCGTGCTCTGGAGCCAAACAATTCAGGAGGCATGATAGTCGAGCACCGTTCGATTGTCGTGTAGAGGGGGGGAACGCACAAAGAGTGGGCGAGAACAGGTGAAGGGATGAATTTGTTTTCATGAAGAGAAGCGGCACCCTGTGCGTAACGCAACACAGAGCGGCGGTCGGGGTGCCAGCGCACACCACGGCCGCGTTAAGGCGAACGGTATGGAGCAGCGGGGAACAGGTGAGGCAAGGTGCTGCGGCTACTTGGGCCCAGGCACCTACACATCACACAACAGTACAGAGATTGCATGTGTCTGTCGCATGCAGAGAGAGGGGGGGAGATGCGGAGGACAGAGTTGATTGTTAAGAATAAGAGGACAAATGGGGAAAAGAAAAGAGCGCTGCAAGTGAAAAGTGCAGAAGAGCGTACGGCCTTAACGAGTAAGCTGAAGCATCCCACCCACCTGATGAACACCGTACGCAGGGACATGCTGATGCGCTCAGGGCTGCTTGTTCTCCAGCGGGTTTTTTCTCTCTTTCCCCTCTCCCGCTCTTCACTGCTTCTCCTGATCCTCTGCAGTGCATAACCAAAGGGGAAGAAGGGGGGGGGGGGGGGGGGCGTCGCCGCGTCTTGCATCCTCACGTCCCCATCGCTTCTCTGCCGCGTCAGGATCTCGCATTCTCAGGCTCGTACCGTTCTCTGCTGACAGTCGCTCCACAATCCGTTGCAGGAAGAAACGAGGGTGGGTGAAGCGCGCCCAGAGAGCCACACATGCACAGCAACAGTGGCCGCACCGACACGCCTATGCCTCTCCATCATCGCCTCACTCTTCGCTTAAACCCGCGCTTCATCAATTTGTGCCTCCCACTCCGTGGCGGTTGCGCATGCGTGGCGCTTTTCTCGTGCGCCGCCCCCTCGACGGGTCCACTCCACCGAGAGCAAGTCAGCCAATTCAGACGCACACGCAACCGCACCTCGTCTACCTCGGCAGCACTACAGCGAAACCCTGGTCATCTGGGACGAGCCGCCCTGTCGTCGCCGAGTCGGGTCAGTGCGTCTCACGGGCCGCATACAGCGCAGGCTCGGCTCAGGGTTACGCTCGACACCACCGCAGCGCAGCAAGAGAAGGCACAGACAGTAGGAGTATTCGTATATGCGCTGCACCGTCGACAGGATTCGCGGTGCGCTGGTACAGTCGCAATCATGGCTGCCAGTCACTTCGGCACAGCGCCAGCCGAGTCCTCTCCGCCGACACCAAGTAGCCCACAGGCGTGTATACTCGATGGCATGCTTCAGGACGCCTGGCTTCCCGACAAAGCGTGCGGGTACTGGGCCCGGAGATGCCACGCGCGGTGAAGTGGGCGGCATCATCTCAGGCGACATAAAAGGAGAAGTCAGTAAAACGAAAAATAGAGACTGAAACGCAGAGACAACTGCACGAGCGAGAGCAAGTGCGCTCGTAACCGCACTACGCGGCCGCCGCGCCTCGTACTATCAACCGTGCAAGCAGGCCGATATCATCGCCAGAAAGGAGGAAATGAAAGAAATAAAGCCAACGAGGGCTCACAGACATAAATAGGGCATCCCGAGTGCCGGTGCGACCTCTACTGTGGGTGTTGGCAGTGGTAACAACTGGCAAAGCAACACAAACTACCCCCCTCAAGCGCGTTGCACAGACACGCACGCAGGCCCAAAAAGAAACGCAAGACGGCGACGAGAGAAAAGCAAAGGCGGCGCCCAGCACGGAAGAACGAGGGCGCCTCCGTACAGGCCCGCGCAGAGGCGCACACACACACACACACACACACACTTGTGCGCACACTTTGAGGGGCATCGCCTGTCACGTGCAAACGCGAGAGGGGTGAGAACGGCTGCAGAGTAGAAGAGTCGGGTGGGCGGGAGGGGGAGGAGCACGAGATGAAACAGAAATAAAAATGAAAGCAAACCTCACAGAGAGGGTGCGGGGGGATCAACGGAGAAAAACAGAGGCCGTAGCCCCTCTGACCATCTCTTTTGGGTCGGGCGTGCTTGAGAGGAGAGAACCGAAAACGACCGACGACACGCTCGTCAGTGAGTTGTCCTCAATCTCACGTCATCAGCCCACCACCACCACTCACTGAGTCTTGCTCACGTGGGCCACATAGCGGACGCCGGGGGTATTGAGCGTCGAGTGAGCCGAGGCCATCGCACTGCTGTCAAGGCGTCTCCTTCGTGCACGAGGGAGCAGCGGCCGAGGGACACGAGCTCACCATGGACGGATAGTCGTTGTAGCCCGCCTCGCTGGTGCTGTAGAACGTCGCAGGATCAGGCGTGTTCAGCGCCGCACCGGCGATCGCGCGCGCAACGAGATCGGGGTTTGCAAGCGCCTTCGTGCCAAACACAACGGCATCGGCAGCACCGCTCGCCACCGTCTCCGCGGCCTCCTCAATCTCAAAGCCCATGCCGGTAAACAACACACCCTCGTACGCCTCGCGTGCCCACTTGTCCGCACCACACGCCTGGCTGAAGAAGTCGCCGCGCATCACATCAAGAAACGAAATATTTCGAGAGTTCAGCTGCGAGCAGATGTACCGCGTCAACGCCTCCGGGTTCTCGTCACTTTGGCTGTTGAAGCTGTTGAGGGGGGAGATGCGCAGACCAACACGCTCGCGGCCAATCGCCTTAATCACGGCATCCAAGACCTCGAACAGGAAACGGCACCGGTTCTCGATGCTGCCGCCGTACTCATCCGTGCGCTGGTTCGAGCTCGACTTGAGAAACTCGTCGATCAGGTACCCGTTCGCGCCGTGCACCTCCACACCATCGAACCCGGCGGCCATCGCATTACAGGCGGCAGTCGCGTAGAGTTTTACATAGAGCGCGATATCCTCCGCCGTCATCTCGTGCGGCACGGGGTACGGCTGCTTCTCACCATTCCGCGCGAACGCACCAGGGCATTCGTGGTCGGTGATGGCAACTGCAGACGGCGCGACGATGCGCACACCCTCGTCCACGTTCGACGGCACCGTGGCGCGGCCACCGTTGTGGATCTGGCAGAAGATGAGCCCACCCTTCTCGTGGACGGCATCCGTCACCTTCCTCCACCCGTCCACCTGCTCCTTGCCGTAGATGCCGCCCTCGTGGCAAAATGTGGAGTAGCCCTTCTCAATTTGTGTTGCCTCCGTGATGATGAGACCCATCGAGGCGCGGTCCGCGTAGTGCCTCACCATCGCAGGAGTGGGAACGTGTTCGTCGTCAGCACGGCAGCGCGTCAGGGGCGCCATGACAAAGCGATTTGGCATCGACAGCTGTCCGATCACGAGCGGCTTCAGCAGCGCATCGATTGAGTTGGAGGCGGTGGGCATGGTGAATACTCTTTTTCCTTTGCTAGCTTGAGGGGGGGGGGGGACGGAGAAGAGAGAGATGAAAGAACGGAGAGTGTGAGTAGGCTACAACGAGGCCACAAGTCAGGCAGTACATTCGTCTCGATAGATCCGAGCTCTGGGCGGTGCGTGCGCTCGGGCGGCTTACACTGAAGCCATATCAGCCAAAATAACGTACGTCTTACTGAAGAGCATCAATACGAGTACATCCTTTGTGCGCTGACGAGAGTGCAGAGCCACCCGTCCTTCCGACTTCCTGTCTCACCAAGTGAAGACACGAAGGGGGTCGGATGGGCAGTGGGGCGTGCTCGGGAGACGTGGACAGTGGAAGCAACGCGAGAGAGAGAGAGAGAAGGGGCCACGGGGACACTCGGGCCCCTTCTCAAACAGAGCGGCAACTCCAAAGCAGTACTGGCAGGCGCGATAACGATCGCGCTCGCGCTGGGCAAAAAAGAGCAAAACACCACCGCCTCCCCCCCCGCCGGCCCCGTCGCCCCGCGCTGTGCCGCACAGCGGTGAGTAAAAACGACGCGCAGAGGAAAGTCGCACAGCTTTCCCACTTTCCCCCCGTGGGGGGGGGGGGGGGGGGGGCCGCGCATTCGCCTGCTGGAGCACCAGGAAGAGGCGTGTAAGGGGGAGGAGCGAGCGAGAGTGCGTCGGTCGCACTCACTGTCCAGCAGCGACCCGCCTTCAGCAGAGCACACAAAAATGCCAGTCCGGTGCGCAACCTGTAGTCGCGCTATTAGCACACATTATCTGATCGAGCGCTCGCTCCGAGACAGCAGCGCGACTGTGCAGTGAGAAGGGGTGGCGCACACATCGAACGGTTAGCAGCTGATAGGGAGAAATGGGGAGGCGCACGCGCAGCTTCACGAGGGCAATACTCGCCGACGCGTCTGAACAGAGGCCGGCGCCACGTACGCTACGGCCGCCCTTCTCACCACTTTTGCCTAGAGGACGCTCAAGGGAGGTAATACCAGTGATAGAGAGAGATGCCGACTGCGCGGACCTCGCTTGGCGGTGACCCTCCACTCACAATACCGAGTCGGCCAAAGCGCCAGTCGTTGCTGTTGTCCTGAGCCTTTCGGTGGTGTTCAGAACGTTTGGTCCGCACAAGAGAAAAATAGTGAGAAGGCGGCGGCGGCAGGCGAAGTGACGGCCAACAAGCGGCAGCGGACTAAAAGCGCGCACGCACCTGCGAGCGAGCAGAAATGGGAAGGACGGGGGGCCCACAGCAAACACACCCCGGGTGCGCCTCAGCTTCGGTAGTAGTCGCCTCTTTCTGATTCCCCTCGACACCCTCCCCCCCCCCCGTAGGAGACAAGGTGCGTGGGGGCGAGGAAGCTGCAAGTCACATATACTCCCCTCGCCGCCACACACCGTCCAGGGACTCCCTCTTCCTCTTCTCCGGCCTGTCTGCAACATGAGGACAAGGGAGGAAGTGCGTCGTAGCCCCTCCACGCTTGCATAATACAAAACACAGGAGGGGGTGAAACAGGAAATGGAGAAAAAAGTGATGATGGGCGAGGGATGGAACCCACAACCTCCCTCGCACCTGTGTGCGGCAACTGTCCCTCACTACTTTGGCGATCATAACGCCGGTGCACCTGTGAACGAGGCGGGTGAGTGTAGCCCCTCGTAGAGCCACACTTCGACGACGGGTAAGGACGACTCGGGAACGAGGCCAGTGACATCCATCGCCCATCATCAACCCCCCAATCCCCCCACCACTACCAGCAGCAACAAGAGCGCCAACTCCATTCACGCACACACTCGCACGATCGGGACCTGGGCTGTGTATCCGCAGAGCACAACAGGCCTCTCGAGCAACGGACAAAAAGCCTCAACTTGTGCGGGAGGACACGTTGAGCGCAGAGGAGTTGAGAATCAACAAGAAGAGGGACGCGTGGCAGTGGCACAGAGACTTAAGGAGGAGAAAAGGCGTGTTTACGGCTACAAAGCACAGCCCCGTAGAGTCGAGTTCCACGGACTAGGGCACTGGAGCGACTCAGATCAGCAGCTGCACTGTACTCGGTAGGGGGTAGAAGCCAAAGGCACAGGCTTCTCAAACCTGAAGGACCACGAGTGCAAGAACGATGTGCCCTAGATCACCGCGAGGTTCGGCATTCCTACAAGCACGAAGCAGCCGAGAATGACCTCCAGATAGGCGGAAAAGTACTCGCCGAAACCCATCGGTTGAAGAACATACCGATTGTCCCCCCAACACGTGACGCGCCATCGCAGCAACCTCTGGAGCTACCGTTGCGACCTTCACGGTGTACACGCGTACCGAGGGGATCACACAAAAACTCCCCATCACACCGTGCGCAGTGGCAACGTTCTTCGCAGCTCGTTTGGCCATCTCAGGCGCAGGCTCACCCCATCTCGTGCGCAAACGACTGGGGATGTCCCCAGCAGGCTCACCGCGCCCGGGATCACGTTATGGCCCTCGTTCGGCCCAGTTGCCATTGTCGTCATCGACAGCGCGGGCGCCACCTTCGGAGCGATCTTGCGCGACAACGCACTTCAGCGCAAGGCTGCCGCCACCAGCCATGATGACACCAGCCATCGCCGATACGCAGCCGGCGGGCATAGACTAGGAAACGTGCATGTCGAAGATGCGCCTCACGCCATCCAGCACGCCAGCCTTCATCAGCTCAATCGCACAGTTCGATGGCAACTCCTCTTTGTGCGGGAAAATTAACCGCACGGTGTCCTTGATCTCGCGAGCAAGCGCACACTGCGCCTTAGCGACGCCAAGCAGCATCGCCGTGTGCGCGTCGTACCCACACACCGGCATCACGCCTGGAACGCGCGATTTGAATGGCAAGTCCGCCTCCTCCGACTGCGGTTTCGCGTCGATGTCAGCGCGCAATGCAACCGCCGGCCCAGCACCAGAGCCCCCCTCCCCCAACAAGGCCCGCCACCACAGCAGTGGGTACGGGCTGCACCATGCTCATCAACAGGCACCAAACCCCGCCAGAGCAGAGTTGCGGTACTCGGCCGTCTGGCGCTCCTGAGAGAACAGCTTGTGGAGCTAGTGACTGCTCCGGCACCTTACGATTTCATCTGTGGCGACGGTGCAACCTGCCATGAGTGCATCGAAGCTGGTCATTACGGATGCTTTGGACTGGGACGAGGAGGGGGTGATGGTGCACGTACGATACTGAGCGGGTTCCTCAAAGCAGTATTGGTATTCTTGTGGCGGTGGTGGTTGTGTGTGGGTGTATGAGTGGGTGTATCTGGTTGAGATGAAGATTGAGAGATGGCGCTGTGGAGTGGCGGCGAGAGTGACGCCAAAGAAGTAGAGAAACTGAGAGTCAGGACAGGTGAAGCACACCAGAGAACGCAGTTGGGTGAGACGGAGCAGAGGGGATGCACACTACTACCCCCTGACACATGGCTATGCAGGTGATGCGTGTGCGTGCACATCAGTATTGCGCATGTGCTCCTCACTGCAGTAAATCCCAACACTAACGTCGCTGCATCGATCGCAGTCGCATACTCAAACTGCCGCAACACACCACGGGTAGGCCCCTTCAGCTCTTCCCCCACCCCACCCGCACGGCATCATGACGACGTGGAGAGTAACGAGGAAGGAGGAGGGTCAGAGGTGAGCCACAACGGAGAGGGGTCGCGAGACAACGAAGACGGAGGAACTCTGATAAATCCCTCGCTTGCGAGTCGAGAGAGTTGTGTTTAGTCCTCTATCAGCACATGTTGACTCCTCTGCCTGAGCTTTAGGCGCCAGCATGCGACCAATGCTACCAGTAGAGCAGTGGACAGACAAACCAAACCAAAAAGCCGCCAGTAGTGTCCGCTGTGCAGAGGTGCGCGGAGGCTGAGTTCGACACACGGAACACAAGACCCGCCCACCACCACCACCACCACAGCGGCATCATCGGGTGTCACAGTGGGCCACTGAGACTACCCCTGCCTTCTTCGTTTTCATCTTCGTTGCACTGGGCCATCTCCGCACGGTGGAGAGGGAAAGTGCCGACCACAAACGACGGCAACAACAACAACAACAACGGTGGCGGTCGTCGGCGGGAAAACGAGTCGATATGGGCAGCGCACAGCTCCCGCCCTCCTCGAGAACAGAACGGAAGTAAGACGCCAAAAAAAAAAAAACACAAAGAGGCGAGCGTAACCGCAGCGCGCGTGTGGGGTGTCGGATGGCAAAGCGGCCCGGCACAACGCCCGCGCCCGTGTACCCCCCCTCACACCTCCTTTCCTCTCCTCACTAGCCCACTCGCTTCTCTAGCGCCACTACCGTGACGCTGCCCGAGTGCGCTCTCCATCCTGCAAGCCCCCTCCTCCTCCCCCCCCCCTCCATCATCATTCCCTCCAACCAACAGCAAAGATGAAGTGTGCACGCGATAGAGGACGACGACACGAGAAAAAGAAAGGGAGCAATCGTGAGAATCACAACGGCGGCGAGCAGTCGCAAGATGCAAAGAGCAGGCGAGAGAGATCTAAAGCCGGGGGGCTGTTAAGCCCGTTCCCCTTCGCCACGCGCAGTGGACACCACGCGCTTGGGGGGGCAGGCCAGAAGTCAAAATATAAAGGAAGGAGAAAAAAGAGGAGGAGGAGAACAGTAGCATCGCTGCTCACTTACTTGTCGAGTGGACAAGGCTCTCAACTTCCCCCATCACTTCCAGAATGAGCGTGTACATCTGCTTGTACCCCGAGCATTTGCTCAGCATCGGAGGCGAAGAAGAGAGTGGCCCGAAAAAGCGGTGCTCCCCTTTCACTCTATCGCCCCCCGCCCCCTGCCACCAGCACGAGGAGGGGGGGGAGAAGAACAGGAAAGTGAAAGGCAAAGCAACACAAACTACCCCCCTCAAGCGCGTTGCACAGACACGCACGCAGGCCCAAAAAGAAACGCAAGACGGCGACGAGAGAAAAGCAAAGGCGGCGCCCAGCACGGAAGAACGAGGGCGCTCTCCGTACAGGCCCGCGCAGAGGCGCAAACACACACACACACACACACACACTTGTGCGCACACTTCGAGATCAGCACATCAGCAGCTACAACTCGCTCGAATGAAGAAAAGAAGGGAGTCTCTAGAAAGGAAAATGGGGAGCGGTGCGTAAGGGGAGAGAGAAGTGAAAAGACGTGCCACCATATTTAGCCACACATGCCCACCGGCGAAGAGCGGCAGACACGCTCACAGAGAAGTACTTGCCGGGGCCTGGCAACGAATGGCCCTCATTCATAAGGGGTCTGCAAGTCATTCGCGCCACAGCACCGTATCGCACAGTGTGACTGAGGAAAGCCAAGAAGCCCTCCAGCACTCTCTCTCTCTCTCTCGTGTCTAGGACCGCACGATGATCTGGTAGATCTCGCATCCGCGCAGCACCTGTACCAGGAAGTTATGGTGCTCGCACAGCATCTCAACGTACTTCTGCAAGGCCGGGTTGATGGTGAGCTGATCTTGCGGCAGATCAGGGAACTCGGTAAACGCCTCCTCCTGGATCTGCATGGCGCGGTTCGACAGAACCTCACGCAGGTGCGACAGGGAATGCAATGAGTGGCCGGCAACGTCGAGAATCATGTCGCCTGCCTGCAGCTGCAGGTCCTCCTCCGCTTTGGGGAGTGGACGGGCTATGCTAACCACCTCGAGGTTCTTATTGATTGAGCAGCCCACAATGCCCTCGATGGCGAGCACGGCGCTCGGTGGGTAGTCCATGTCATCCGGCGAGAACGTCATGTAGTGAAACAACTTCGCCTGACGCGCCGTGCTCACGCGGCGGCGGCGCAGATCCTCGTCGTCATCGTCGATGACCTCTGGCACGCGCGCCAGCAAGTCCTTCAGCCCCGCTGTGAACAGCTCCGCGAGTACCTCAAAGGCGTCCTGCTCGTCCGACAGGATCGTCTTGCGGTAGAACTGTTCCTCGTTGAGGATACTCAGAAGCTTCTCGCGATCGTTCAGCCGGCGCTCCAGCTGATGGCGGTTCCGCGCCATCATGTCATCCACGATGGCGTCACGAGCGTCCATTTCCGCCTCCTCGATGGCCCCACGATCCGCCGCTTCGCGATTCATGACGTCCTCCTGCCGGTACAGAGCTCGACGGTGGCGCTCATCGGCTATGATCTGCCGCCGCTGTGCGGTCTCGTCTGCCTTCAGGTCACCCAGCAGCGTCCTCAATGTGGACGGCGTATGGAGCAGAGCATAGCATCCGTCCTTAGACTTCGGTGCAGGTCGGCGGGAGAGCAGGTCCAGCAGCGACTCCATCGCTTGCGAGCGGATAATGGCGCGCGCCGCCACTTCGTCCGCCTCCATGTCCGCCACAGCTGCCTCCAACTCCTGTCTGCTCGCGTACATGGCGCCGCGGCGAGCGAGAGCCTCTTCCTCGCGGGCCCGATGCTCCGCCTGCCTTCTCTGAGCGGTACCTGCCGGGTTCATGGTCTCATTAAGGTCACGTTGGGCGTGCGCCTCCTGCGCAGCAATCTGCTTGCGCCGCTCCGCCTCGCTGGCTTGCAAGCCGAAAAGCGCGAGCTTCCGACGGTGCCCGCCCATCAGCACGTGCAGTTGGCGCGCTGCACCTACCTCCATCGCTGCCCGCCCCACGCGCTCCTCCTCCTCGAGATGCGCCATGGAAGTCGTTAGGGTCGTCTTCACATTCGAACGGGCCTCCTTGCCGATCCTTTGCCGCTCCTTCGCCTCGGCGAACTGAACGCGATCGCGGAGGTACTCCTCCTCTTCCTCCAGCTGGGCCATGTTGTCTGCCAACTGGTGGTGCAGCTCCATCGCCATGCGCTTGCGACGCTTCGCCATACGGTCCTCTTCAGCGCGGACGCGATCATCGGCACGACGGTGATAGTGGTCACGGCGCGCGTCCAAGTCGTAGGCATCGACGAAGTCGTCAGAGATCTCACTCACATCGCTGTTGTTGTACTGTGGGGCAAGACCCGAGCGGCGGCGCTGCGCTGACAGCGCGCGGGACCCTCGGCGCGATCTTGCCGCAGAGGGGCGGCGTCCGTTAGCAGCACTTGGCCCCATAGTCATCGGCGCGATGCTGCCACCGGCAAGCGCGGCGGCGCTGTCGTGCATGGGGTCGTACAAGTCTCGCATGGCGTAGAAGCGCTGGAGGAAACGGAATGGGCAGCCGTGCATGCGCCGCTCTACCCCGTCACGCTCGATCTTGGCGCGGTCGTACCGGATCTCCGCTGTCAGGCGCAAGCCGGGACGGTCGACCACGATGCTGGTGATGTTCACGAGGCGGCGTGGCAGTTTCACCGCCAAGCAGATGTCGATCAGCGCGTTGAAACGGACATCCACCTCATAAGCGGGGTGAAGGCGGTCCCACTCCTCCCCAAAGACGTAGCGGTCGATGATGGCGACGCCGAGGTCCACGTCGTCAGGACGGGGGGCCGCGGCTGGATCGACCGCCAGCGCCCACTCCGGGGACATCATGTATCCCTGGTGTGCTGTGAAAGGGTAGCCGTTGCCGCCGCCGCTCTGTGGCGGCAGCACCATCAACTGCCCGTTTATCGGGTGCACGCTGCTGCGGCGTGGGCTCATCACGGACGAGCTCGGCTCCGACACGTTATGGGAGCCGCCCATGCGGGCATTTATCTCATCGTTCCTACACTCGTACTCACGACGCAGCCGCGCTGCCTCCTCGCGTTCGCGCTCCGCTTCACAGTGGAGGGCCTCAACCTGCGCTAAGCGAGCCTCGATCTCGCGCAGGTGCGTTGCCTCCGCCCCTGTCACCTCTAACATCCGTCCGCTAGTCGGTGAGCGTGTACGGTGACGCGACAGGCTCGTCTTGGCAGACGCCATAGCGGCCCTTACCTTCGCCTCCTCGGCCAGGTAGGCATGGTGCACCATCTCCTTGTGGAGGTGCTGCATGAAGTGAAGGCGGTGGTGCTGAAGCCGCTGCAGACTGCGCAGGAAAGCGTCCTGCCCGAGCTTCTCCGTGGGTAGCACGGTGCTGCGTGGGCTGACGCTCGCACTGTAGTCCATCGTGCCGGTGCGGGGGGAGACGTACCGGCGAGACGCCGACACAGGGGTAGAGAGGGACGTCACACTGCCTGTGCCGCGCGCACTGTGCGGGGTGCCGTGGCGGTGCGCATGGCCGCCTTCAAATGCAGCGGTGGAGGCGCCATTGCGCTGTAGCGACCGAGACGACGCAGAGGGCCGGGAATGACTACGGTGACGATGTGGACGGCTGTGCGGACGGGTCTCCTCAGTCGTGGCAAACTCGCGCTCCGCCGGGTCAACCAGGCGACGGTGCGACGTCGATGCCGTCGACAGTGCGTCGCGCTTCCTCTCGGAGCTGTGGTGGCGGCGCTGTGGCACCTGTTGCTTCTCAGAGTTCAACTGACTCAGCGTTTTGGCGGCAGTGGAGCGTCCAGGCGCCACACGCTGCTGAAATGAACGGATCGACTGCGACGGCGTCGTCATGGATGTCATGTCGTCGTTCTCGCGGCGAGAAGGCAAGCGCGAGCTGCGTGGCGTGAGCTCGCCAATGCGCACTGACGACTGCGCTGCTGCATCATCGCTCTCTCGACGGCTCGGCAGGCGGGAGCTGCGGGGAGTCGACAGCTCCATCTGCAGAGTGCTGCCGCGAGGGCTAGTGTACTGTGCGCTCTCTTTCCACTGCGGACGCTCGCTCATATGGCTCGATGCTGGATGGTAACTGCTCAAGCTCGGTGAGCTGCGGTGGCTGTGGTGGTGCTCGCGACGCGCGCTGCTGGAGCGCCCGCTTTGCTCGTTATGGTGGCTGTAGCTGTTCAGACTCGCCGGGATGGACGTGTTGCGCGACCCATGGCCCCCCGAGCGCATCGGAAGCGGAGGCACGGACGTTTTCTCAGCGTTGCAAGTCAGCAGTACCTCGACGACGCGGTCGCAATCGTCCGGCGTGACGCAGTGTATCGCTAGTGTCTCCCACATTGATGGGTTGTTGCGGCGGGAGTGGTTGCTGGCGCGGATGGAGGAATCTGTGTGGCTGCTGCCGGCAGCACCGGGGTGGAAGCCGATCGAGACGGCGGCCTTATCGAACAAGAAGCTGGAGCCGCGCATGAGGGTGATGATGTTTTTATGTCGGTAGAACTGGATCAGTGGTAAGCTGCAGGCGCCAACAAAATCAGAGCGCTCATTCATCACGGGGTCCTGCACTGCGGTGGGGGCGGTGTTATTTCGCTTGAGCACCGTCAGCGTCGTCTTGGTGATGGTGACCGAGCCAGGGAAGACGGTGCGGCTCTCATCCGGCGCAAACTCGATCGCCATTGTGAAGGGGGAGGACAACGTCATCTTCGAGCACAGCGAGCGCGGGCAGAAACGTGGGGAAGATGACGCAGTGTGAGGAGGAGAGGAGGGGGGGGGGGGGTAGAAGAGGAGCCTGAGGAAAGGGGAGGGGAAGGAGGAATGGGGTGAGGTAGGAGGTGGGGGGAAGGGGGGTTGGACAATGACAGTGTGGGTCCTCTTATCGTGAAGGACAAAGACCCAAACGGGGGGAGGGGGGAGAGGGGGCTGAAGAGCGAAAGAGAAAAGGGGGGAAAACAAGGTGTGAATGCAGGCGCCCTCTGGGGTGCGCCTGTCGCTTATCGTTTCCGCTGGACTACCCGCTAGGGGGGTGCGTCTATGCCACTGCGCGAGGATGCTTGCGAAGGGGGCGCCAGGGGGAGAAGTAGAGAGAATTGAAGAAGGCTGCGACAAGTGGGGCTGGGAGAGGGAAAAGAGAGGACGACGGGCCAAAGAGGAGAAAGCGGGAGCTTCACACCAGCGAAAATGATCGGGGGCGCCGACTGCGTCCCTCTTACTCTTCCTCGCCTGCTCTGTTGCCTTGCTAGAACTTGGGGGGAGAAAGGGGGGAGGGGGCACAGAGAGAGTGCGAGGAGAACAAGAGGAGAGGAGAGGAGAACGGACCGCTCCCCCCACCAACCCACCCACCCTCAGCCGCTTGATCAACGATAAAATGAAAACAATACGACGGAGTGTAGAACGAGCGCACGAAGAGCACAAAAATGAGAAATCAAAGGAGACACCAAAAAAAAATGCCTTCCCTGCCGTGGCCACTAACGCTGGTCTTGATGGATGCCGAAGCCTCTCTCTAGCGTGCGCACTCACACACTCACACACACGCTCTCTCGTTACACGGTCGTCCTGGTGCTACTGCGGGCTCTATTACTTGAGTCACACCGACACGGTAAGACAGAGATAGCGCGGCTAAAGATACCTCAGCCGACAAAACGACGCTCTTTCGGCGGGGGTTGACAGTTTTCCTGTGGTGACTCACGGCGTATGCCCGATGGAGGGAGAGAAAAGAAGGGGAGAAATTTCAAACGATGGTGCGGGGGTAGGCAACGAATGGGGTCGAAGAGAAGAATATGAATGAAGAACGAAAGAGAACCGACGCGAAGACGAGGAGGCTTGCTTGCAGAGGCAGTCGCAGAGAGAGGTGGTGGCAACGTGCAAGCGGGGATGGCGTAGGCGCTTACCAAGTGTGGCGGGGTGGGAAGACCAGGGGGAGGCCTGGAAGCGGCAATGAAGAGTGCAAAAGAAATGCGAGTAGAAAGGAGGAAACGCGGCAAGCAAAGTACCCGGCAGGGGAGTGTTCGAATAACTTCACTGCGGCTTGTTGTTGTTGTTGTTGTTGTCCCGCAGGGTGGGTTTGGAAGGTGCCGTGAGTGTTAGTCGACATGCGCAGGTGAGAGAGGGGAGGGGGGAGTTCAGCACAGCGGGCAGCAGCAAATACCAGCGAGGAAAACCACAAGAGTGAGGAAGAGGAGGAGAGGTGAAGGAGCACAGGTAAAGGGGGTGGGTAGAGGAAGGGAGATGCTCACTGACAGGGATAATGACGCTGCAGCGCCTTGGGAAAAGGAGTAGCACACAGTGGGCACAAAACAGACGTGCGTTGAGCTTTGTGGGGTTTGTGTGTGGCCGTCCCCGCAGCACCGAGCAGAAGATGCAACAACCAGACGTAGCGTACGCCTTGTGTTCTAGCACGTGCCCCTGCCCTAACGGTTTAGGGTTCGTGTATTCACGCTGGTCTGAGACCGTGCGACAAGGCTTCTGCCCTGCACCTTCTCTCTCTCTCTCTCTCTCGCCTTCTCCGTGGGCGTCTGGCTGGATGTAAGTGACCCACATGTTTCACCTCTGTGTGGGTATAGGCCTCTTCTTCACCCCATCGTACTCCGTCCGTCTCACTCCTTGAGTTCTACGCACAGAGACTTGCGAGGCAGGGAAGCCGGAAGCGCCACCGCAGCAGGAGAAGCGCCTCCACACGAGTGAACGAAAAGAGGAGCGGGGCACATAACAAGAGAGCGGCATGGGAGAGCACGTCTCAGTGCAAAGACGCACAAACTCGGCACGGTGAAGTGACTCGCTGCCGCCGTCGTCTCCCCCTCCCCCTCCCCCTATGCAAAAATGAGTTGTGGCCAGCCACGCCCAAGAGAGGGAAACCAACGGAAAAAAAAAGTTGGGAGTGGAAAAACCGCTTCCGCTCCAATGTGTGTACATCGTGTCACGGTCCACTCAGCCGACCCCCTGCGTCTCAACTCTGAGGAGCGGCGATGTGCGCTGAGTCTGGAGCACGCAGCTGCGCGCCTGTAGGGCCTGTATGCGGCACTCCTGCGCACGACACACGTGTTGGAACCGTCGACGGTCCCATCTCTCTCCATCTCTGCTTGCAGTTCTCATCCTAGTTTGATCTTCACTGCACCCCACCTCCACCTCGTGCTAGCACGCACACACCCGTCTCTCTTGCGTCTCACAGAAGTGTGCCGACCCCCATTTGAGGCGAGGGGAGGCGCGGTGGATCGGGGCGTCGTCTCACTCGCGTGGTGCGCCGAGAGCTGAGTTAAAAATGCTGGCGATGATGTAGTGACTGAGTAAGAGGAGGTGGAGGAGGCAACTGAAACACCTTTGAAGGTGGCGGGTGGCAGCGGTAGTAGCGATAACGCTGTGCGCAGTTTCGCAGTGCTAGGAAACAGCCACCGATCGCTTCACAGTCTCCTCAGCAGTAAGCACAGGGAGGGGGGGGTGCTGGGACCCGGCCTAGACGTCGCTGCTGCCAATGACCTGGAGGAAGATGACAATGAAGTGCGTGTTGCTCTAGAGGCGCTAGAAGCACTGCTGGTGCCGACTTGCTCTATCGAAGAGAAGGCGGTGGCGCTGGGCGGCGGCGCTGGACTCGGCCGATCCGCCCGCGCAGCTCCGCAGAGAGGGCACTTGGAGACCCCTGACGCGCAGCAGCCTTCACAGATGCTGGGGTGCGTACAGGTAAAGCACAAACGCCGCCGCGCTCGTGGCGCGGCGGCACAGCAGCTACACGGCCCTTTGCTCAGGCGTGCCGCCATGACAGCTTGCATCTTGTGATAGATGTCCTCGGAGAGAGACGCTAACAGGTACACCTCCATGTCGCTCATCTCAGCCACGTCGGCCGGGTTGGGAGTATAGCGGTAGCGAAAGTACTCCTTCTGCAGGAGACGGCGCTCATCTAGGATCGCATGTCGATGGGCGGAGTCTCTCTTGAGCCGCTCATCATTGTGCGAGGACGGCACTGGGCTCTGCTTCGCTGGGAACATGTCGCCTGCACGAGGCTCATCGTTCCAAGACGCCCCCGACAGGAGTGCCGCTGATGGCCCCGACCCCACATCAGAGTCATGAGCACCGCTGCACTTGTCGGAGTGAGCTGACGCATCATCGTTGTCGTCGTCGGACGAGGTGGCTGCGCGGCCGTCGTTTGGTTTATGACGCGATGTCGCCTCCACGTCGCGACACTGCGGGTGCAACGTCTCCTTTTTAGTGAACTTCGCCTCGTGGCCTTCGTCCTTCGCGCCGCTGCTGGCACTCGTGTTAAGGTCGTTCCGCTGGTGATAGCCCACTTGTTCGGTAGAGTGGGTGGCAGTGCTGCCGACGTGCACCCCCTCAGTTGAGAATGCGCGGGAGGACTGTGAGTATGTCCGCGTATGCTCAGCAGCTGCGTTTCTCTCTTTCGCCGAAAATTCCTGCATGCGGCGGTGTAGAAACATGGCCTCGCGATAGGCGCGATCCGCGGCAGACTCGTCTCTGTCACTGCCGCTCGCGGGCTCGCAGTTCTGATTGGCATCGTCATCACAACCCCGCGATTCACTGACTCTGTCGGTGCCTCTGGCCTCACCCTTGTCACGGAACGACGGTGCCTCAGCGGGAGATGACTTCCACGCATGATCCCGTGAGAGAAAGCTGTCCCACTGCGCCTGAGTCGACGAAGAGACTCCTGCCGCAGCGGAAGACACGCGCTGGTGTGTGCCGGTCGATTTGAAGGAAAACGAAGATGGTGCCGGCTGTGATAGGGGCGTAGGATGTGGCGCCGGAGCGCTGGTCTCGTATGCACTCACGGGCACACGTGTCCCATGCGCGCGGCGCCATCGCGCGTCGGCCGCAGCAGCCTCTTCACTGACGGCGCTGCGACAGCCGTTTATCTCCTCTGAGTGACCCTCAGTGTCGCCTCGGCTGCCTGCCTTGCTGCTTCCTCGTGCCGGCGCACCGCGTCGCGCACAGACGTCACGCCAACCACCAGGGATCGAGTCACCAAATAGCTCCTTCTCCGTGAAGCAAGAAGTGGGGGAGGGGGGATAGGGCGGGCGTGCAGTGCCGGCCGCTCGTGCGAAGCGATACGCGGCACCGGCTGCCGGCGCGGCCGAGGACGGTGACGAGGAAAAAGGTGGCGCCCTGCCCCCGTAGGCGCCTCGCCGCTTCACGTCTGTGAGGACCTCCTCGTAATGGGCCTGGAGTAACTTGAAGGCCTCAGCACCGTTGGGGTTTCGGTCTGGGTGAAGCAGCAGAGCTTTCTTGCGATAGGCCCTCCTAATATCCGCCTCGGCGGCGCCACGATTAAGACCAAGCGTGCGGTAGCAACGATCTATCATGGCCTGGCTCACCTCTGCAGGAGTAAAGGGCTTTTTGTCTGCTCTCTCCTGGTCGGGAGGGGGGAAGGGTAGTCGGTTGGTCAAGGGGGAGCGAGGGCGGTCAGCACTCGTCTCTCTTCGATGCGTGAAGGAGCTCAACAGAGCATTACGCAGGTACAGCAGCTCCGCGGGGGGGGGGGGGGGGGGGAAGTGGATAAGGGAGTAGAAAGTAAGCAGAAGGGAAGAAGCATTCAGCGCATCCGTACGCGATGCCAAAGTAGCGACGCAGCGCGCATCACGCATTGGAGACGGCGGCGGTAAAGGGGCGTAGCACGAGAGTAGAGTCGATCAGCCAAGTGTGCACACTTCACTGCTTAAGAGTGCATGGGCGTCTGGGCGCATTTTAGTGAAGAAATCGAGATACAGGTGCTGTGGAGGGAGGAGATGCCCCACGAGACGAAGACTCTGAATGACAGAGCTGAAGAAGCCGAGAGAAGAGAGCAACGAGGGGCCTCTCTCCCGCACAGGCACAGGCCCAACCTCTGGCAGAGAGTAGGGAAGCTCAGCCCTGAGTCTTTCGCCCTCCACTGCTCTGGCACGTACACGCCAACTGCATTGGGGGGAGCAGCACGCAGGCTTGTCAGTGGTACACGTACGACGCGTGGTGGCTGTTAATATGCTGACTCATCTCCCACAAGTCCAGCGTGCGGCCCTTCTGCGCCAGGCTGCGCAGCACAGTGCGGATAGAGGCGTCTTGCTCCTGCATGGGCAGCACGCGCAGATAGTCACCCGGTATGTGCACTGTGCTAGCCACTCGAGAATGTGGCGGTGCACCAACACCGACTCCGCCGGTGCCACTGCTGCCACTGCTGGTAGCGCTGCCACTACCGTTCGTTCCAGCGCCGTGGTGGACACGGTGCATCCACCAGGCGAAGCGCTGGAGATAGCGAGGGTCAAGCAGCGCCGACTCTGGCACGTACGTCATCACCGCCTGCTGCTGCTGCGGCGGCGGCGGCGGCGGCGGCTGTGGCGGCGCTTGCAGAGACGGCTCGTCGCTGGAAGATGGAAGAAACGACATCCACGCTGACGTCGCGGCCATTGGTGCCGCTGTGGTCGTCGGCGAAGATGATGAGGACAGAGACGGAGGACTCTCCACGTCCCGGCCCTCCACCGTCGCTGTTGCACGTGCCTGACAGCGCGCTGGAGAGGTTTCCGCGTGGGTGGCTGAGATGTCCTCGAGTTGAGGAGAGTAATCCTCATGCGTTGACAACGACCCCGCAGTCACCTCTGACTCGCTAGCCGTAACGTCACGGGCAGCTGTGGAGTTACCAGCCTCATCCATTGCGTGGCTAAGCGGGCTCGAAGGGAGCGACGTCGATGCCGCTGCGGCCCGTGTCGCCGCACCTCCTTGGCCACCGCCGTCTAGTGTCGTCAGCGGGGATAGCATTACGGGAGAAAGGTCATACTGCGGGTAGCACCGCGCCAGGGCTCTGCTGAAGCGTCCACTGCGCTGTAACAGCCGTAGCACAGCCGCAGGAGACGGCGTCATGCTGTACCAGTGCTGATACGCGTCGCACTGCATGCGGTGCGACATGTAAAGCGACTTGGAGGCGAAATGGCGCAACAGTTCGTACATGACGGTGATGCGCCGGTGCAGAATAGGAACCAGCGCTGTGAGGATAACACGGGCAACAAGGTCCTCGGTAGTGCTGAGGCAGGCAGTGGTGTGCAACTCCGCAGCCCGACGCACGCTTGTCTGCATGCCGTGAAGAGCCTCGTGTACGGCCGCCTCACCTTTGTGCCTCTCCGCCGCAGGTGACCCTGACACTCCTCTCTCGCTTGCCGTTGTCATAAGCCCGGGTCCGGGGCGTAGTGTATGGTCACGGAAGACGGCGCTCTTGCTGCCGGATCCGACAGCCGCCGCTTTGGTCCATCTCGCGAGAAAGGGAGAGTCACATGCCTCTTGCAGCACAGTACGCCATTCTATTGAAGTCAGTCGTTGCCGCAGCGTTGTCCACATGGCGGTGAAGTACTGCTCCTCGAGCCAGGCCCGCCACTCGGAGGTGGTATCCGAAGACGTACTGGCCGTTGCCGTTGCCGCTGCCGCCTCTGGCGCCCTGTTCATGCCACCTGGCAGAGGAAAGGGCGGAGCTGGATGGGGCGGTATCATGAACCCGAGGATCGGCACGGCTGCCTCGGCAACCTCCTCCAGCCGTTGAATGAGGATCAGGCAGAAGGCACGAGATGGTGCAACAAGCTGCAGCTGGTGCGGATACCCGCGCGGCACGATACCTACCACGACAACTTCGTCCAGCACTGCATCATCAACCCAGTCGAGAGAAACCACATCGGCGCTCGAGGGCTCGGTGGGTACAGCTGAAGGAAAGCTACTGTCAGAGGTGCGAGGACGATCCTGGCCAGACGCACAGGCTTCCCCGTGGTGCCGATGCCCTGTTGTCATCTGTGCCACCAGCTGCGAAGGTGCGCGGTCGCACCGCTGGACGCCGTCGGACGACTGCAGAGCGGCATCACTCGTCTCAGTCCTGGTGCGCTTCCCGTTTGGTGGTGTTCCGTGGGTAGGCCTGCCGCCTTCCTGTCTGCGGTCCAGCCACCACTGCAGCACTGGGAAGACCGTCAGCGGATCGTCTACGCCACGCATTCGTTGGGCGTCGCCACCTGCCTGCAGTGCGTGAGGGCGGCTTGGCGCCGACACAGGCGTCGCTTCGCACGCCTTTTTGCTCCGCTTGGCGCCGTTTGCGGCCGTCACGTCGTCCACCGCCCCGCAGCGTCGGCGACGACCGCTGTGATGGGCGCGCGCACGGCCACAGCACCCATCTCTGGACGCGTGGGGGCCGGTACCGACCTCTTCCGCTGGAAGACCCCCCCTCCTTGCTACTGCGGCCGTCCTGGAAGACGGTTCTCGCTGCGACGCCAGTTCTGGCGCTTCCTCAGCTGAAGAAACGGCGCTGACCTCCACAGCGGACGCGAGAGTAGTACCCTGACGCCGCTGCTGTGTGGAAAGTCCCGGGAGAGCCGTGCGATGGAGCACGTCAAGGTAGCGGCGCAGCACAGGTAACGTCAGCGACGGCACCTGCGCGAACTGCACATTAAGGGGAAGACAGCGATAGCAGCGGCACTGGTGGGCGGAGAGAGCCACCGCAGGCATGATGTTAGGAGATGTAGGCGCTGAAAAGCTGCTCGACGGCGGCGACGGCTTCCTCGTCACGGGCGTAGGCGGTTGGGGTGAAAGGCGTGTCGCCCCAGTCACAGCAACGGCATTCTCACGCGCGGGAGGCTCGATAGTGTCCTCACTTTCCAGCGCCACTTCACCGTGAGCAGCAGCGCATTCAGCACTGCGGAGGCGACTAAGCCGCTGCAGCTGAGCGAGCACAACACCTCGCAAACTTGACCGATCTTCTGTGGCTGCGACGTTGCTAAAGCTGCCGTCGCCACGAGCAACGCTCACGGAGCGCTTGCTCGGCACCGCAGAAGCGAGAGGAAGGGAGGGAGGGGAGGGTGGAAGCACATGATAAAGGCGCTGTGAATGCACCCGCTGCTCCTCGTAGAGCCCCAGCGTGTCAGTGGTGTAGCTCACAGTGCCGGAAGACCACTCTACAACAGCGCCACACTGCCGCTGTTGACTCGCACGTAGGGACAACTGCTCTGCCATATGATGCTGCTTTGACAATGTGAGCGGTAGGGGAAGCTGCGGACTGCTGTGCAGCGGGAAAAGGGCGGTGCTCAAGGCCAACACATTGGCATCGTCGAGGTCAGTGTCTGTGGGGCCTATTTCAGAGACCGCCGGGTCTGTCGCCATATCAGTCGCCATGAAGGACGGGGCGAGAGGGGCTGCGGCAGCAGTGGTCCAGAACTTCTGAACTGTTTCGAAGTCCGCCGTGAAGTCGGACGTCGCGGCTGTGCACTGTGAAAGTGCGGATTGCGCCACGTCTGGCATGGCGCTCTGCTCCTCCAATCGTGTTTGGCGGTCCTCCACTTTTCGCGAATTCGTGGATGCGGAGTCACCCGTGCTGGGGCTCATGGGAAAGTTGGCCCCGCCTGTGTGTCTCTGAAGCAGAAGCTGACGGTACTGCTCGTAGCGAGCCTGCGCGGCGGCAAATGACACCCATGCAATCCTTTCCGTGTGGCAGCAGCTGCCTGCAGTCTCCACCGCAGCTGACGTCAGCGATGCAGACGATGTTTGGGGCCCTGGCGTTGGAGCCGGTCGCCCACGGAGCCGCCATGAACTACCCTCACTGAGTGTGCAGTGAGGAAAAGTCTCACATGTGGCCGTCACGGAAAAGACCCCTGCTGCCACCGATGCGCTGATGGATGAGACTGACTCGCTTGCTTCTCGTAGTGTAGGAGCGTTGTCGTTGCTAGCCAAGGGCAAGCCCTCAGAGTGCAAAGGTGCTGCAGAGTCTTCGACGGCAGCCTGCCGTGCATCGGTCTCGTGAGCCAAAGCCACTTCCATATCGCTCTCGTTGCTGCTCGGGTCCGCCAGCCGCGAGAGCAACGACTGGCACACCCCACCGGTGAGGAGCACCTCTTCTTTCCACTCCCTCGCGCTCTCCTGTTCGCCACGCTTATGAGGATCGCCGTCTCCGCCCTTGCCGGTGTACGTTGCTGTCAAGCGGTCATGGTCGCTGCCTCCGCACACCGCCAGCGATGTGGCTTGCATGTATACTGGAACGGTGGACGGCACCATGCGCGTACGAGACGCACCGTTCACTGCCGAAGCGCTCGCCACGACCTCTGGCGTCACCGGTGTGCTGGTCGCCCCGCGCAGAAGTGCAAGATGCTGATCAGACACCTTTCGCAAGTGCGCAAGACACTGACCTGTCAAAGGCGTGCGAGGAGGGGGGGCATTGAACCCGTGCGCGGGCGCAGCCGATGAAGGGGAGTTGGCGTCAGCCTCAGCGCGCTTAGCAGACGACGCACGTGTCGCACTAGGTGGGGGTGGCGCGTGGGGCGCGAAGATGTAAGTACACGGCACAAGCTGCTGCACGAGCTGCTCTACAGCAAAGGTGCGAGGCAGGATGGGGGTCACATTGCACAGCTCTACCTCTTCGAGAATGTCAAGGCGCACATCAGCATCGCCTGGGGAGAGAGGCAAAAGGCCAGAGGAAGTGCTTTGCGCTGCGCGTGCACCAGCGGATGACGCAGCAGGGGAGCTTCGGTGCGCCACGTCATCTGCCACGGTACGACCGCTCGCCTTCTGTTTTGGCTCACCCCCTTTGCAGGCCTCGTGCCTTTTGGTGCCGTCGGTGGCTGCGCTAATGGCTGATGCTCTCGCTGAGGAGGATGGGCGTCTGCGCGCGGCCGTCATACCCTCGTGTTGTGCTAGACGAAGTGGAGGTGGGGATCGAGGGCCCATTGACAAATCATCACCTGTCGCTGTACTGTCAACCGGCAGGCCCTGTCTGTCCCGCATATCACCTGCATGAATCTCGCCGGAGTGGAGAGCGTCGCTCTCCCCCTCTTCACACTGTGAGGGGCGCACGATGACAGCAGCTGCGCCAGCAGTACAGAGCGCCTCATACGTGTAGTGATCCGCGTCTAGCCACAGGGTGGCAAGGACAGCTGGTTTTCTGCTCTTGGCGCGCGAAGAGTGAGAGACGCCGGAGGAGGACGCGACAGCGCCACCGACACTGACGGGTGTGGCGCCATGGGGTGGAAGAGGAAGTGGATGAGGTGCTGTTGCCTCTTGCTCTCTAGTAGAGCTGCCGGCGTGCATGGATACATGAAGCACACGAAAGGAGGGGGAGAGCTGGGGGTTTCACGTGGCTTCTCACATCGCGCTGCCTCGTACTCCGCCGCCTTCCGACTCGAAGTTCCTCAAAAGGGCACGTGCCCAGCCAGACGCACAACAGACAACAGACAGACAGAGAGGGAGAGAGAGAGGGAGAGACACGATCTCTGTCATACGACGTCTTCTGCGGTGCACCAAGTGTAATGCCGTGATGGCGCGCCTAATAAGCGTCAAATATGTGGATCGACGACTTTGGCAGCCAGTGCACCCCTTCCCCTCCCTTCGTGCCTATGTGCCCGTCTCTAGGGTACACGTACGCGCGTGAGTACCTCGGTGGGTTATGGGTGCCTCTCTGCACACGTATACCCCCCTCTCCTTGCGCCCAAGCAGCTCCCCAGAATTAAGCCGCCTTGACCCTCTCTAGCTAATGCCGCGATCGCGTTCGCTCTACGCGCGCATGCGTTGGCGGGCACAAGAGAGCACGTGCAATGCGCGCGAAGAGTAAGAGAGTGAGACCAGAAGGACCAAGTGCAGCGCAGAGAAAATAAGAGAGAAAGAGGGAGGGAGAGACAGAGGGGGAGCCCAGTAGAGCCAGGAGGAGGAGAACAGTTATCTCTGCTCACTAGAATATTATACGACCCACGTGAGCCCATCATTGAGCTGCCGCAGAGAGGCCTCGTCAGCCTTCAGAGAAGGTGCGGCAGTCCTCATAGAAGCTAGCGTATGTCCCGCCAAGAATCCATCAGCATCTGTGCAATATATATATATATATATATACTATGCTGAGAGAATGCCTCGTAGAGAGTGAATGCTGACGACTAACTCTCACCCACTCACTCGCTCCCTCCCTCCCTCCCCCGTTCCCTCTTCTTCCTCCTCAACCAGCCAGCGAGGGTGCGCCAGTCCTGGTGGGGAAAAGGGAACAAAAAAAACAGACGGAAAAAGGGGGGTACACGTGCGCCCGTTGCACACACACACACACACACCCTCCCTCACGTGATGGGGGAGCCAATGCGAAGGCGGGAATATTCTGCACGCACCGGTCGTCGCCATGGCGCACAGAGAGAGAGAAAGAGAGAGAGGAGCCTGTTCCGGTGGAGTTCAGATGAGCTGATGCCGGAAAACCAGCTGCGCATGGGGTTTTCCTGTATTGCAGAGACTCGCGATCGCGGTGCCTAACCGCGATCGCACCGGCCACCCATCGTGCCTCATGGGCTTGGAAGAGTGGAGAAAGGACGGACGTCCTGCGCACGTGGCGATTCTGACTGCGGGCAACGCAGTTGTCAGGCTGCAGAAGGAGCGAGTACTGATGTCCGAGGAGCACATCCATTGCCTCGGGAGCCCCGCTCCACGGCACCCACCTCGAGACTGTTCTTCGCAGATTCATGGAAGTCGTCCGCGTCCGCTTCCAAAAGAAGCGGGTCCCGGCTTGGGGCGGATTGGTAGCAAGTCTGGGAGAATACGCACTACGACGCCAGTGAGGGGCTCCATCGCGGACTGGCACATCCACAGAAAAGGATCGCAACGGGGGCCCTTCCGATAGGCCTCCTCCACATTCACCTAGCTGAATGCAGGTAATATGTCGTAGCAGGAAGGACACCACCGGTACCAGTTCATTCTCCAACGGGCATCGAAGGCGAAGCGGAGAGGTGCGCTGCAGGGCGCGACATAAGCCACAGCAATGCTTCGGGTGGCAAACAGCCCCCAGCCTCGATCCTTCGACGCCAGACTCACCATGGCCATAGGGGGGGGGGGGAGGGGAAGGAGCAAGAAACTGATCCCGTACCCTGGCCCCAGAATCAGAGACATTTCGGCGTAGCACACGCATTCAGCGCACGGAGTGAAAAGAGGAGCGGTCCTCTACCTCCTGGAGGTGAGGATTAGGCTGCAAGCCCGCCTCCGGGCACGGATATCGCTGCTCAGCCACCGCCCCGCTTCCCACTTTACGCTACTCGGCGATCCCACGGTAACGCTACGCTGGGGAGCAGCTGCAGGCGGGATGCCGTCTGAGGATTGGTTCGCTGGTGTGCCTCCACTGTGGCGGGACGAGTCACTACCGGCGCCGCTGTGCTCGACCCTTCCCCGATGGTGGCGAACTAAGCTTCCGCAGAAAGAGGCAGAGCAAGCGGCGCTACTTCATGCCCGCTGTGCAGCGGCCGTGGATGCTGCGGCTGTGTGTGCAGCACTGCGGCGGAAGCGAAGAGGGAGGTAAGAGGAAGCTGTGGGAGCTTTTATGCGCGTGCCCTGCGCAGCTTGCCCGCCTCACAGAGCCCCGGCGATCATGTCGGAGGAAGTTGTCGCAGCACTCGAAGCGGCAAACATCACAGGATGCTACGATTTGTGCAGTCACGTTGGTCGGTTCCGTCCCCCTCTGTGCTGAGAGAGAAAGAGGGTCAGATCAGGAGACAGCTCATCTTGTTGCCACAAGAGGTGAGCATGTGGCTCGCCGCGAAGGGGTACGAGGCAGGCGTCCAGCTGGGCTGCACGCCGTGGCAGAACGTTGTGTGCGACGCTGGTAGGGTAACGGACCAGAAAACGTTGTTATCCCAGAGGCCCGTGCCGGAGGAGTCAAAGGCCCCTCTCCGTGCTCCGCGCCGCTGGCGCGGATGGCCGATCAGCTGAGAGACATATCAGTGAGGTGAAGCGTAAGCCCTGAAGTGGTGCAAGTGGTCACAGCACCAACGGCTGGCCCACCCCCTCCTACGCCGCGAGACCTGCCGCGAGTGTGTGAGTTAATGTGCGGATGGACAGCATGCAGTTTGCAGACACGTGTGGTGCACTGAAGCAGGCAGCAGGGTTGGCGATTCAGGCAGCAGACCTCTTCAGAGCCACACTCAGCAAAGAAACCGAGAAGGTGTCCCCTTAAGTATGCATCGACAGCCGTCGTTTCACACCGCAGGGCAGTAGCCTCCTGCCTCGGAGAAAATGCCGCTGTGAAACTGCACGCGGCACCAACTCAAAGCCTGCCAGTGGACTAGCTCGATCGTCCTTTGGGGCAACTGTGGTTCAGGACTCGTGTGGTGCTGGCTCTGACTCACCGATTTTGGTGGCTTCTCAGAGGCGCGCCGGTTATTCTCCAAGTGGTTGCATGGTTCACTGTGTCGCGTATCGATGACCGCGCTGTCCGCGAATTCCCCATGTGAGGAAGGGGAATGGTCTCAGTAGGCAACAACAAATACACCATGCGGCGCATCACACGGATGACAACAACCGGCGCGGTGTGCAACCTCCGCACTGACGCAACAGTGGAGGAGTTGGGTGCCACGGGCATGACGCGAGTGAGAGAGCACCCTGCAACTACCGGCGCACGTTGGGGACAACAGGACTCCGCTCGACAATATAAACTGCGGCAGCGCGCTGCAGCAGTTGAGACGTTGGCTTCCATTGGGTCTGTGGGAGCTTCGCCATACCTTCATGTTGCTGACACTTCTTTCCTCGATGCTTTCCAGAAGGACTCCTCACAGTATCTTACGGTCCGTACAAAGCACCACGGCGGCACAGCTCTGCCTGCCTTACGTGGTCCGCAGGCACGCTACGAGAAATCCGACAAGCACCTCGCAGAGTAGGCCGAGATGTAATTCAGTGAGCACAGCACTAAAAAGGGGCACGACAAGCGGCAAAGGGGAGCAGAGACATGAAGGGGGTCGGATGGGCAGTGGGGCGTGCTCGGGAGACGTGGACAGTGGAAGCAACGCGAGAGCGAGAACGAGAGAGAGAGGAGGGGCCACGGGGACACTCGGGCCCCTTCTCAAACAGAGCGGCAACTCCAAAGCAGTAGTGGCAGGCGCGATAACGATCGCGCTCGCGCTGGGCAAAAAAGAGCAAAACACCACCGCCTCCCCCCCCCCCGCCGGCCCCCGTCGCCCCGCGCTGTGCCGCACAACGGTGAGTAAAAACGACGCGCAGAGGAAAGTCGCACAGCTTTCCCACTTTCCCCCCGTGGGGGGGCGGCCGCGCATTCGCCTGCTGGAGCACCAGGAAGAGGCGTGTAAGGGGGAGGAGCGAGCGAGAGTGCGTCGGTCGCACTCACTGTCCGGCAGCGTCCCGCTCAGCCCCCGCGCCATCGTGGAGAAGTCGAGGCGCGTGATCATCACGTTCGCGTAGTCGACGCCCGCAGGCATCTCCGGCAGCGTGCCGGTATACATCGCATTGATTCCCGCCACGCGCACGCTGGACACAGCGCACGTCACGCCGCCCCACGAGCAGAAGTCGCTGCCACTCCACGTGCTTTGCAGCTCAGGGATCGCGCCCGCAAACGCCTGCAGCACCGCCAGCGTGTTGGACTGCTGCTCGGCGGTGAAGTCGCCCGTCACGGTAGCGCGCACAGCCGCAGCAGCGAGGATCGCCGCCAGCACCAGCCAACGCGTGCACCGCATCACCTCCAACCAGCGGCAAGAGGCAAGAGGTGCAACAGCCAATATGGGGTAGGCGCGAGAGGTCGGGTATGGAGGAGAGGCAATAGAGGAAACGAGAGGCGAATTGGGCGCTTGCGGTCTTGAACAGGTTGGGTGTGCGCACACGGCATCATAGACCTCACTACGAGGGTACCCGGGGGAAGAGGTGAAAGGGGCTAAGAGTCGAAGCGTGAGAGTCGCGCATGGCAGGGAAGAAAAGGGAAGAAGAGCGTGAGGATGTATAGGAAGGCGTGAAGGCAGTCGGTCGAGGGGGTGTTTGGAACTGCGCCCACTGGAACACAACGGGGTGCGGTGCCGAGCTCTGCTGCCTTCAGCTGAGAGAGCTCGGCACAGGTGCATTCGTCAGGGTGTCCCTCCACGGTGAGCAGCGCAATAGCGTCGCTGAGCAGCAGCAGGGGGAGGGTGGGGTTCCCTGAGTGCTGCATATCCACTCACTGACTTGGGGAGTCACTGCTCCCCCCCTGCTGCCGCCCTCCTCCTTCCCTCCCTCGTTGTGAGCGTACGGGGTGCACTGCATCCCGTCACCCAGATCGAAGGGACCGAGAGAGATGCTCAAGCGCACGGAGAGCGGAGACAGTGGGTGCCGCAACGTCAGAAGGCCGAGCAAGCAAGAAAAACAGCGTCGCAGCATCATTAGGTTGAGTAGAGGAACACCAGTGAGACGGAGATAACGTCAAGCACACGCGCAAACGATTATTGCCTGTGCGCACATGTGTAACGGATTGCAGAGCGGGCGTGGCAGTGGTTGGCAGACCGAATTGGAACGTGGAGAGAGAGGGGGGAGAGGGCGTCGGAAGAAAAGGGCTCGAGAGAGAGAGAGAAAAAAATACGAGGAGGAATATCCACGCAACCGATAAAATTTAGTGAACAGAAAGGTGAGAAGACGAGATCCGTGGGAGACGGGTGTGAAGGAGGGAGAAAACATAAGCGCAGGCACACAACCCGTTGAGATGCAAACACACCCACAAAGCTGTTCGAGCTCAGGCTGTCTCTCCCTCTCTCTCTCTCGCTCTCGCTCTCGCTCTCGCTTTCCACTGGGCTTCTCGCCCCTCGGTCACACGCATCACAAGTGCATTAAAAACTCACGCAAGAAGAGGGAAGAGGAGAGAGGGAAAACATACATCGGCCCACAGCAGCCCACAGGCGCATATCAGAGGGAGGGAGAGGGGGTACCGACGCCGCCACCACACTGGAGCGCTCACACACGGCGTGAGGGTGCGAGGGATAAAATACAAAACAGAAATCAAGGAAAGGAATAGGAGAAGCAGTGCTTGGCTCACGCACAGGGAGACGCACCGGGGGGGGAAGGGGGACTAAGCGCGCTAATGCGGAGTAAAAAAGAGGGGGAGGGAGTTGCGCGTATGAAAGAGACTTTACTAAATAAGGAGAGAGGCGATTCAAGAGAAGTCCCCAAAAAGAGTGAGAGACAGGAGAGACAAGAGAGACTAAAGAAGTGAGAGGGAGGGAGGGAGGGAAGACGGAGAGGAAACGGCTTAACGATCAGCGCCGTAAAAAGGGAAGACGGGGCGAGAGGGAGGGAGGAGAGAAAAATCAGCCGGATGTATACAAAAGCGACAGAAGAACACCGCTAGTCCGCAAGAGGAGAGTGGGCAAGAAGGGGGCATGCGGAGAGACACAGAAGAAAGCGCGAGGGGAGGGGAGCGGGGTGGCGTGGCGGGGGTGTCTTCCACGCCAGGATAAGAGAAAAGGAAAGACGTAAAGAGAATACATAGTGAAGGTTCACACACACACACACACGAATAAGCTCGCGAACACAACAGCTGCACGCGCGTGGCGGTTGGGTTGGAGAAGGAGAAGGCGCACGGCACCTGTGCGTGTGTGTGTGGGTGTGTGTGCGGCGTCGTTGGACCCGAGAATATGCACTGTACACCCTCCCTCAACGTGCTTGAGCAAACAGGCGATCGCTCCCTCTTCTTCACAAGTGCGGAAGAAAGGCGGGAGGGGGGAGGGGAGGGAAGAACGAGTGAAGCCGTGTCGCCGGTAACAAGCGTATAGTTGACCACTCCAACAGGGAGGGTATGTGTGGTCAACTGTGTCGCGTACATCGAGCCTCCTGGCTCAAACCTAGTAGAAAGCTACTTGATGTGCATTGTCGCGTAGTACTCACGAGGGTGAGCTGGACACACGCTCATCCTCTCGGCTTGCCTGTCCTCGCATGGTGAAGATGTGAATGGGGGGGGTTGGATGTGCGGGGCAGACTCCAGCACGCGATCGACAATGAAGGCCCGAGCGGGACTGCGAATGGCTATGCTAAGAGCGAAGCCAAAAAGAAAAGCAGTCGCACTTGAAGCATAAGGGCAGTGGGAGGGTGCACATCGAGAGGCCTGGAAGATGAGCAGCGGCGCCTGACAGCAATGCTCCTCGCTTAGCTCGCACGGTCCTGCAGAGTAGGAGAGAACAGCTGACTAAAGCCCCTCTCGTGTAAAAAAAAATGCGAAGAAAAGCGTTTCCTTCGTCATCGAGACAGCGACAGAGGCTCATCTGAGTGGCTGTGGAAAGGTGGAGGAAGGAGAACAAGGGTGGAGGCTGGAAGGCAGAGGAAATGGAGTAGGCCAGAAGGCGATTCACGAGCGTCTGCAACTCACTGTCCACGGCGAACCTCCCCCCACCACCACCGCATAGAAGCCACAGCCCGGGTGAGAGCCGATGGTTGGCCACATAAGGAGAGAAACAGATAAACAAGAGCTGGCACACATGCACAACTGCATGTACCAGGGCGTGAGTGCCGACACGGGAAGAGAGAGACAGAAGAGACAGAAAAACAATCGGCTCATCCAAAAATGGTGTTTGTGCGTGGTGGCTGTCGTCAGACCTCCTCACTGGCCGGCAAGGGATGAAAGAGGAGGGGGAGCAGAGGAAGCCCGTGCAGAACAAATAAGAGGGGGTTCGCTTCACATGAACGCAGACCTCTCCTACGCCAGCGCTCTGCGATGTGGCATTGCTGCTGCTCGCGCAGGTGGTGATCATCGATCCTCAACAGAGCCGGTGTCACGCACCGCAGTCCATCACAACACGTTGGAGAGACGGGAAAGGAGGAAAAAGGGAATACGATGAAGTACTCGGGGAGACAAGCGAGCATCATCATCATGAGAGAAAGGGATTCGACGAATATAAAAGAAGGGGGGCCTAAGGAAGAATGTGCAGCTCGGATGCTGAAACGAGGGGGTGGGGACCACACACGCAACCGAACACGCACACACACACACACACAAGCCACACGAAGGCTTTCACACACGAGATGTGCACAGGCTCACACGAAAGGGGAAATAAAAGGAAGACGAGGAAGAGGCGCACCCGCAGGGGGGGGGGGGGGAAGAGTGCGGGAAAAATTTTGAAGGGGGGCGAAGATGTGCGCAGCGGAAGACAGAACACGAGACTGGGCCCCAGATGCGAGGTCATCCTTGAGGAGTGGGGCTATGTAGTGCGGACCGCCACAAGCACATTCGCAGATTTACATCAACGAGGAAGGGAGGAGGAAAAGGAGGGAAATGCGTAAGAGACAAACCACAAAGAATTGGCAAAATGAGCAGAAAAATACGACGAGAGGTGGAGGGCCGTGCGCCTCAGAAAGACGTAGAGGGGGGAGGGAAGGGGGGGTCGGTGGGTCCAACGCAAAATGTCCCCATCGCCCCGCATGCCCCACACTCGCACATCGCCACGCAGTTTATGCAACCCCACTGCCGCTGCTCGCATGCCCCCCTCCCTTTTTCTCCCGAGGTACTGCTAGGCTGCCACACACGCGTACGCCCCGCCTTTTGTCAGTCGACAAGCATGCACCACCTTACCGCACCACGCCACGCGACGCTCTGTGGGGCGCGGTGCGGGGGAGCGGGCAGCAGCGGCACACAGTCGCGGAGAGAGACAAAGTAGAAGAGCGACAGCATGAGAGCAACGCCGCAGAGAAGTCCCACTCACAGCGCGCGGCATCAAAATGGGAAGAGAGGAAGAGAGAGACAGGAATTAAGGGGAGAAACAGGGGTAGTTGCAGGTTCCGTCGACAAGAGTGATCGATGGAGGACGCTGGGGCACCCAAGCAGGCATCCGCACGAGCACGCCCACAAGCAAGGGGCTCTCTCACATTCCTTCCCTCCAGTGCGCTTGTGAATAATTGCAGGCTACTGTTCCATAACACGAAGTGCTCTACACATTCTACGCACCGTCGTGCATAACCCATGCGGCAAACATAAAGGAAGGTGGCATAAGAGGAGGAGAAGAGGGGGAGAGGAGGCGTCGCGTGGTCCAACGCAGGAAGCCAAACAGGAGGACCAACACGCGCCATCCAGCATACATGAAACACTTAAGAGAGGGGAGGACACGACTAGGTGTCCTATGCACAGAGACACACGCGAACCAACGCAAGAAACGGTGTTGGACACAACCACGCAGACGCAGAGACGCACACGTGCAGATCAGGCGTGTGCCACAAAGTGAGTCCCGTCGTCTGCACAGGACAACCGCGACATCCTCACATCACGAGTCCCATGCTAAAAAGCGTCACCACGCACACCACAGCCGCCGTCAGTACGCCGCTCGGCGCGGCGGCAACATCGTCAGCGCAGTAAACCAGGCACGTCTTATCATCCATCAAGTAGTAGTCATCATGACACCTGGCGCACCTCACACTGGAGCCGTCCTCGCACTTCGCACACCCATCCACCTCGCACCTCGTATCAGGAGAAAGGGTCGTCGTCGTCGATACAGCCGGAGGCTCAGTGCTGGTCGTCGTCGTCGTCGATACAGCCGGAGGCTCAGTGCTGGTCGTCGTCGTCGTCGATACAGCCGGAGACTCAGTGCTGGTCGTCGTCGTCGTCGATACAGCCGGAGGCTCAGTGCTGGTCGTCGTCGTCGTCGTCGATACAGCCGGAGGCTCAGTGCTGGTCGTCGTCGTCGTCGTCGATACAGCCGGAGGCTCAGTGCTGGTCGTCGTCGTCGTCGATACAGCCGGAGGCTCAGTGCTGGTCGTCGTCGTCGTCGATACAGCCGGAGGCTCAGTGCTGGTCGTCGTCGTCGTCGATACAGCCGGAGACTCAGTGCTGGTCGTCGTCGTCGTCGATACAGCCGGAGGCTCAGTGCTGGTCGTCGTCGTCGTCGATACAGCCGGAGGCTCAGTGCTGGTCGTCGTCGTCGTCGATACAGCCGGAGGCTCAGTGCTGGTCGTCGTCGTCGTTGTCGTCGTGGTCGTTGTTGGGCAGATGTTTTCAGTCGTGCAGTCATTGCCCATGTGCTCGTCCTCGATGGACACGACAAGGCCAGGCTTCGAGGCCCACGAGGCAGGCACACACCCACAGAAGCTATTGCCATTCAGTGAGAGATCCCTCAGTCTTGGTATCACAGACCACGAGGAGGGGAGAGCGCCGAAGAGGTCACAGTTTATCAGCGCTATGACCTCAGCACTCGTCATCGAGCTCCACTCCGGCGGCAGCGTGCCCGACATCTGCGTATTCGACAGGTGCAGCTCCTGAAGCAACTGCAGTGAGCTCCACTCCAGCGGCAACGTGCCCGACACTTGTGTGCTGGATAACACGAGCTGCCTCAGTGCGCTCATCGAGCTCCACTCAAGCGGCAACGTACCCGACATCTGCGTATTCGACAGGTGCAGCTCCTGAAGCAACTGCAGTGAGCTCCACTCCAGCGGCAACGTGCCCGACACTTGTGTGCTGGATAACACGAGCTGCCTCAGTGCGCTCATCGAGCTCCACTCAAGCGGCAACGTACCCGACATCTGCGTATTCGACAGGTGCAGCTCCTGAAGCAACTGCAGTGAGCTCCACTCCGGCGGCAGCGTGCCCGACACTTGTGTGCTGGATAACACGAGCTGCTCCAGTGCGCTCATCGAGCTCCACTCAAGCGGCAACGTACCCGACATCTGCGTATTCGACAGGTGCAGCTCCTGAAGCAACTGCAGTGAGCTCCACTCCAGCGGCAGCGTGCCCGACACTTGTGTGCTGGATAACACGACCTGCCTCAGTGCGCTCATGGAGCTCCACTCCGGCGGCAGCGTACCGATGATCGATGAGCCGATAATCACTACATTTTTTAATGTACTGAGCGAGCTCCACTCCGGCGGCAGTGTGCCCGATAACTGCGTATTCGATATCTGCAAATTCTCCAGCATCATCATCGAGCCCCACTCCGGCGGCAAGGTGCCAGAGACCTGAGTGCCCTGCACAGAGAGAAAGCGCATCTTACTCATGGAGCTCCACTCCGGGGGCAGTGTGCCCGACACGGACGAGCTAGTCAGAAGAAGATGGGCCAGCGACGGCATGGAGCTCCACTCCGGGGGCAGTGTGCCCGACACCCTCGTCCCCTGCAAATACACCTGCTCTAGACTTTTTAAAATGGCCCAGCTGACAGGCAGCGTGCCGGAGATGCTCGTGTTCGTCAAGTACACTCGCCGCAGCGTCTTGAGACTTTGCCACTCAGCTGGAAGGTAGCCAGATACCTGCGTGCCCCGGAACGACACGTCCTTCAATCGAGGCATTGAGCTCCACTCCGGCGGCAGTGTGCCGCTGAGCAACGAGTTGTCAACGTAGAGATACAACAGTGCAGTCATCCCGCTCCACTCCGGCGGCAGCGTGCCGGTGATGCTCGATGCAACGGACAGCTCCAGCATCTTCAGCGAAGTCATCGTGCCCCACTCGGCAGGCAGCGTACCGCTGAGCTGCTCCTCCGCAACCTTCAGCCACTCGATCGAGCTCATCGAGCTCCACTCCGGCGGCAGCGAGCCGGTGATGCTCCCAGAACCTTGAATCGTCAACTCCGTCAGGGAGCTCAGCGCGCTCCATGAGGCGGGCAGCGTCCCGCTCACGTTGCAGCCCACGAAGACGATGGACTGCAGCAATCGAAGTTTACCCCAACTGTCCGGCAGCGTCCCGCTCAGCCCCCGCGCCATCGTGGAGAAGTCGAGGCGCGTGATCATCACGTTCGCGTAGTCGACGCCCGCAGGCATCTCCGGCAGCGTGCCGGTATACATCGCATTGATTCCCGCCACGCGCACGCTGGACACAGCGCACGTCACGCCGCCCCACGAGCAGAAGTCGCTGCCACTCCACGTGCTTTGCAGCTCAGGGATCGCGCCCGCAAACGCCTGCAGCACCGCCAGCGTGTTGGACTGCTGCTCGGCGGTGAAGTCGCCCGTCACGGTAGCGCGCACAGCCGCAGCAGCGAGGATCGCCGCCAGCACCAGCCAACGCGTGCACCGCATCACCTCCAACCAGCGGCAAGAGGCAAGAGGTGCAACAGCCAATATGGGGTAGGCGCGAGAGGTCGGGTATGGAGGACCTGATTGGCTTATTAGGCTGAGCGAGGCGTCCAAAGCGTTGTAGCTAAACTTCTGTGGGGAAAGAGATGATCAGTGGGGGCGCAGTGACTAGAGATGATACTTTGGAGCAGTCACGGTAGCAAGAGCATCAGTGGCGAGGAGAGGGGTCGTGGGTAGTTGCACGTTGGTGTTAATGTCAGTAAATTGTGGCCAAGATAACAGCGAGGACTAGAAAAGGAGAGAGAGAGAGAGAGAGGGAGGGAGTGGGAGGGAGGAAGGGGTACACACGGCCATGAAGAAGAGAAAGAGGGAGGTGGTGTGGTAAGGAAAGGGGCTAGCGATGCATAGAAGGAGACGCCGACCGAAAGAGCAACGCAGAGGGCACGGCAGGAAGACAGGCTCGTCGTTTTGGGCGAGGGGGGAGGGACTTTGCTCTCCATTAAATTCGTCGTAGCTGCTCTCTCACTCACTCGTGCGTGTGTGTGGGTGTGCGCGCCGGAGGTGGTAGCTGGCGCAGACACCGTAACGCTAATGCGAAGAGAGAAGCGCGCGCACATTAAATGACATCAGCTCACGATACGTCTCTTCTTGTCGAAAGTGGAAGAGCGAGAGAGACACACGCGCCCGTACAGGTGTGTATGTGGGGGGGGGGGGGGGGTGCATGTGCGCGCGATTCCCCACAGCGTACGGAAAGAGAGACACGAAAGGAGGAGTAGAAGAGAGAGAGAGAGACGGAAAAAGATGTGTATCGCCGTCAGACGCACATCAGCGGGGGAAGACCTCAAGATGGAGGGAGAAGAGTTAGTGAGGTTTGGAGTCAATGTAAATCTTCATGACCTTCCATCTTGCTACGCCTCTTCATGTAGCCTCCTTCGCGCCTTGTCTTTCCGCACCAGCAGCAGCGATGGGTGTGCGTGGGTGTGCGCTCACTTTCTCGCAGCAGCAGCAGCAATAGTAGTCCCCGACGCTCGGTGCACAGGTCGATACGAGTTTGACAGCATATAGGAAGCAGGAAAATAAGGAAGGGGGAAGGAAGAGGAGGAAAGGCGGAGGAGGGGGGTGCTCGACATATAGACGTACACACACGCGCGTGCATGGGGGAGCGTTGGGTGAACCCTCGATCCGCCCACCCTACTAGCATCGACCCCTTCCTCCCTTCCCCTTTTCCCAAAGGCTGCCTGGTGCGAGAAGGGAGAGGGGAAGGGGCTGAGCGGCGGAGACAATGCGGACTGAGCGAGGGTAAGCGACGTGTAAAGAGAGGCGGTTGAATTCGAAAGGAAATAGAAAGAGGTGGTGTCCCCCTGTCGGGCCTGTGCCGTAGCTGTGGATCCTTCCCATTCCCCTCCCTCCCTCCCTCCCTCCCTCCCTTCATATGTGTGTATACGCACCCTTCCACCGCCCTCTCTTTTCGCGCGGGTCCGTGCTACCCCGCTCACTCTCGCATGGCCCAGTACCGCCCCCTCCCCTTTACTGCCCTAAGTCCGCTGTTCGCCTCGTCAAGTCGATGCTCTGCTCCACAGGCAGTCACTCTTCTACATAGCCTGTGGGCGGCCTTGTTGCGCAGGTTTTTACCTGCTCTTTGCGCTCTGCTCACCACGTGTACGCCTGTCCGGGTCGATGTGGGCAGGCGTACACGTGGAGGACTCTCATCACCCACATGCATCGACACACACACACACACGCGCGCGTAGACGTACAGAGGGAGAGAGAGAACGAGAGAGAGACACACGCTTCATGGAGTATGAAAGAGAACACTTGGTACGCTGAGCACGACTCGGTAACCACACCAACAAGCAAGAACGATTGCCGGCGAGAGAGAGAGAGAGAGAGAGAGAGGGGGGGGGAGAGGGGGGTATGGTGAGTAAGCGAAAGGCCCCTTTGCCGTGACTACGGCGGAACAAAGCGAAAAAGAGAGCGGCACGAGGAGGGGTAAAACTGGAAAGCAACAGCGTACGGCACACAGAACGGCAGACACCCGAGCAGAGGCGCAAGCACCGTCCCCACACTGGCCCGTCTAGAGAAGCCGCAACACCAGCAGTCCCACGAGCAACGCAGAAGAAAAACGCCCTAAGCAGGAGAAAGACCAGAGAAGAGGGAAAAACGTCACGATAAAACAACCACAACAACACCGTCACCACCACCACCACCTCGGCATCGCGTAGGTGCGGTCTGCTATGAGCAGAGACGGTACGTAGCCCAGTATATGTTGTCCACCTTCTCTTTTATGCTGTCGAGATAAGCACACGAGCGCGCGCACACCGGGGCCGAGAAGCGCCTCATCGCTGCTGCCCCCTTCTCTCCCCCACCACGCTCTTCCGCATCACACATTGACCCACCGCTCACTTCTTTGGCTTCGAGCTCGGGTTGCTATCGGATGGCAGCGGTGAACACGGTGCGTCCTTCATCGGCGGGCAACCCGTCGGCAGAGGCGCCGTCGGCCCTCGCGGCTTGCCGCTCGTGTCTCCAAAGAGCTTGCGATGCCGCTCCATTGCCTCCTCGAAGGACTTCTCGCACGCGGCCTTGTGCGCCGCTTCAGCTGCGCGGGCGGCAGCCGAGTCTGCATCCTGGTATTTCTTGTACGGCGCTTCCTTCGGTGTCTCCTCATAGTGCGCGACCGGGTGAACTGGTGGGCGGCCCTCGTTGTCCTCGAAACGCAGCCCGTCGTTGAACGTTACCTGGAAGGGGAGCGACTCGCCGGGCTTGCGGTTTGACGTCCACAAATGGCGCCACTCCGCCCGCGGCCCATCACGCGGCTCCACGTACTCGCCGGCCTGAACCAGGTCGTACTCGGGATCCTCACTCGGGTCCGTCTCCTTGCCGTATCGAATTTGCTCTCGGAATCGCGCCTTGGCACGCTCCACTGCCCCCTCAAAGTCCTTGGGGCGGATCTTACCCGGGTACGACCACGGCTCCTGCACGACCTCCGTCCGCTTCACCATCTCCCACTCCTTGTCCTCCTCCTCCATGATGCGGCGCAGCACCTCCTCCTCTTCTTCATTGCAGCGCAGGAGATGGCCTTGTTTGAAGCCGTACCCTTCAGCACGTCCGTGCTGGTCTGGCCCGCCCTGGTAAAGGTGAGAGAAGGGGTACCGCGGGTACGCCTCCCACTTACCTGTGGGACCCATCATATCGTAGCAGTACTTGTACCGGAAGGTGCGGTTGCCGTGCTCGTCCAGCGACTCGTCCCACTTGAGCAGCATCTGTGGCGGTCGCGGGAACATCTCCAGAGGGTCGTCGGGGTTCTTTGGCTGCCAGTCCTTAATGCGGAAGAGCTCGTCGGCATCCACGTACCAGTGCCCAACAATGTCGCTCTGCACGTTGGCTACGTGCCACCGGAACGGCGACGTGTTCTTGGTGTTATAGAGCAAGGGGTCGCAGTAGCTACCAGGAACCATGCCGTAGGCGGAGAGAGGCGCAAAGCAGACCTGCTCCAGCCGCTGCTGGTGTAAATAGCCCTCTTGTATCGGGGAAATCCACTCCTCATCCCACGTGTACAGGATCCACGCACGGTGCCGGATCTGGCGCCACAGCCGCAGCAGCCGGCCTGGCTTGACATTCTTAAAGGTGGTCGGTGGTGCGTTCGGATCGTCCTCCTCCGCCGCCCAGACACGCAGCAGCGGCGTGGCGCGGAGGTACTTGCTAGAGGTGGTACGCAGCATACCTAAGCAGGGAGCTGCACGAGAGGAAGACAAAGAGAGAGGGAAGGAAAAGGGGAGGAGAGGGAGAGAAGTGAATCAAGTTCTCCCTCACACACACAAAGACGCCTGCAGGCACGAACTCTAGCGAAAGAACGCAGATAAACTTCTACGGATGCAGTGGCGCTCTTTTCGTCAGCCTTGTGTGTGTGTGTGTATGCCCCTGTGCGCCGAGCGAAGAGAGGCGGCAGAAAATCAGCTAATAAACCCCGAAGGAAGCGAAAGAAAGGCGCAGCAGGGCAGTAAAGAAATGCGTCAGTGTGGGAGTGAGCCGCACGCGCGTGCTGCTGGCGGTCGAGACGCAAACGACGCCGAGAGGGAAAGATGGAAGGACCACACCAGAATTGAGACTACACTGGCAGCAAAGCATATGAAATAGATAAACAGCGGAGAGGAGCAAGGCAAGGCGCGGCAAGCGCGTTTTCCATTTCCTCTCGCCACGCCCCACGTGGTGGTAGGTGGCAAGTACGGCGCTACTGCGATCGTCTCCACTACAGCCACCCTCAACGGTAGCTGTTGCGAGTCTGACTAGTATTCTTTGGAGTTATATATGGGCGATGTCTTCAAACTACGCCCGCCTAAACGTGGACCGAGTGTGAATATACTCCCTATCCTCCCGCAGAATTGAAAAGAACGACGAGAAGGGGAAAGGAGAGGGAAGGTCGATTGTGCCCTGAGAGGAGTAGGCTGTCCGTAGAGTACATGTGCCTATGCGGTGGTGCACTTACCATGTCCGCTGCGCCCTACCGGGACCCCGGCTCGCTTTGTTTCCGAGCCCGGAGGTATGGCGTTGGGGCACACATATCGTTCCTTTCGGAG
>NC_009304.2:328731-350466 GCF_000002845.2 Leishmania braziliensis MHOM/BR/75/M2904 | reverse complement strand
CCACCGACTCGGAAGGCCTGTAGTACACCGCGTCGAGGCTTTCGACAGGAGCATCAGAGGTCGACGTCTGCACATAGGAGTTGCCGCCGATTACACGGACCTCGCAGAGCCGTCGCAGCACACCGTCGGACTGAAGTACACGCAGGCAATGGTGCAAGAGGAGTGGGTGTGCTGCTGCTGCGCGTGCCCAGCCAGCCCAGCCCCGGCCACTGCCACCGCCTAGCTTGCCGTGAGGCGTGGTAGAAAAGAAAGATGAAGTCGTCAGCTGTGACGGCGGGTGCGCAGCCCAGCCGTGCGGGCCCCCATCGTCCACAGACGCGTCATGTGCTCCACTCGAGGAGAGAAGCGCTGCGGTAAACGGCGCAGAGGAAGACGTTGACGACCGCGAGTCCTCGCCGACGCCGCTGAACACGGCCAGAAACGCGTTCGTCTCTGGCGCGTCGCCTTCGTAGCCGGCCGCAGAGGCGGAGGTGACAGCTGAGGGCCGCAGGTCTCTGTCCCTGTACAGGTCTTCCGCCGACATAAAGGTGCGGGACAGGCGTTCGTAGCGCTGCGCGTCACCGAGAAGCTCGTAGAGTGCAAAGAAGGTCAGGTCCAATGGGGTCGCGACGAGCAGCTCGCCAGCACCGACGGTGCTCGGAACAACCTGCTCTTTCACAAACCAGCTCTGCGCAAAGCCGCTTGGTGGGGCATGCGCCTGCACCTCATAAAGCAGCGAGGAGGAGGCAGACACTGCGGAAGGCAAGTTGGGGGGAAACGTCCTCGTCACGACAGGGATGGTGGGATCGCGCACGACTAGGCACAGCAGCGGCTGGCCGTGGCGAGGATGTGGCAGCCGGGCGACGCTGGCGTTTATCATACAGTTTAACGCCAAAGGTGCCGCGCCTACCGCCGAGGAGTCCGGCTGCAATGCGGACGGGGGAAGCGCATGCGGGTCGCCTGTCGTGACAGGCGCTGCCGGTGCCACGAGGCCGTGAGTAGACGCGCAAGCGCCACTGCGACCGTTGCTAGCGTAGGCTTCCCCATCGCTGCAGGACTTCGCTGCGGTGTCGAGGGACGAGCGTGTAGATGTGAGGGAAGCCCAGCACTGAGGATGAAAAACGTCACGAGGCAAGACCCACAGGCGCCGCTGCTGCACCTTGGCGGACAAAGACGACGAGGGTGCGTGCGTCAGATCGGGTCTTGTGTGATCATGCGGATCATATTGAACAGGTGGGCCTCGATTGGTTGGGCTGCGGAACAGGCACAAACCATCCTTGGACGATGCCGTGTTGTACGCATGGGCACGGAGCGAAGAAGCAGAGGCGTAGTCACCATCCTCCGCGTCGTCACTGTCGCTGTCATCCCTCGCATTCACGTTATAATCGCCACGACTACCATCGTCATTGCTGTCGAGGTCAGCTTTACACCCTACATGATCCCGGTAGGTCTCTCCCTCCAAACTAGGAGCAGGCAAGATAGCTAAGGGTGCGGCACACGTCAGACTCATAGCTGGCCGTGTGACTCCCTTCTCCGCTGTAGCGGGGTAGCCATCATTGCTGCGTGGTGGCTGTGACATAACGAGAAATGGGCCACGAGAAGAGCTCGAAGAGAGATGGCACACGGCTCCACTGATTGAGGGTTGCAGCGTATCTCGTGCGCTCGCTCGCGCCCATCGTTTGTGTGCACGCGTGTGCGTAAGAGTAGCGCGCGTATGCGAGAATAGTCAAAAATGATGACGATGGCGATGATGATGATGACGATACCGCCGTATCCATGAGTGGGGAGTGTGCTTGAGAGACAGAGAGATCGAGATAGACCTACACGCAGCCGGCCAGGCAGTACACAAGACTCAAGAGTGGGAGAAAACAAGAAGGGTGTGTAAAATCGGAAACAGAAAGAGAAAAGACATCTGGGCGGGCACGGAGAGGATCAGCGGCGAGGGGAGGCGACAGGGGCAGATGTCCAGAGTCCCGCGCCCTCTACCACGATCACGGCCACCTCGGCGCACCACCTTTTGCCGCAATACCACTCATCACTATCGCCGTTACCATGAACCCCCTCCCCCTCCAGCGCACGGATCGGAGACGCCATCCTCGAGGCAGCCGCACTTTGCTGTTGCCACGAGGAGGGAAGAGGTACGAAAGAAAAGAGCCTCGATCCGCCTTCGCCACCGGTATTGGTGGGGGGGGGGGGCGGAGCCAGCCACCAACGCGCCAAGGGCGAGTAACACAGAGGAGAGAGGAGTGGCAAGAGCGCGATGGGGATAGGCGTGGCCGATCCCACACAGGCGCACGCACTGACGCGAATTCCCGCGCGTGTATGTACAAAGCCGAGAAAGGGCGAGTGGGAGAGAGAGAGGGGGGGGGCTGGAAAGGAGAAGACAAAGAGAAGGAGACCGGCACAGAGCGGCTCCTTCATGATGCTCCAAGCGCCAGCCACGGGAGCTTGAGCGAGCGAAAGATGCAGGTGCGCAGACCGCTGGAAGGATATACACATTAAACAGAAGGACGCGGTGGGGGTGTGGAATGACGGGGGGAGGGGATGTGAAGTGCACCGCGCTGAACGAAGGGCCACAAGAGGAAGCTGACAGTAGAAGGGAGAGAAAGAGGAGGGGGTGGTCATACCCCCAATGAGCAGGCGAATTGGGCTCGTCCGTCGGGTCACCACCTCCACAAGCACAGCCGTCATCGCACCTCCTCGCGCTCAAAGATGTAGCCAACGGAAAGCAGTCAGCCAGTGAGCATGGCGCATGGTGTAGGTCTGGTGCGCAGGGGAGCGGGCGCGGCCCAGTTGAACTCGCTGCCTCCCCTCCTCTACCACCCTTTCCCCACCCCTCCATCCTCTTTCACACCTTCTCCCCTGCCCCTCACCACCTGTCTCGTACATCTCTATATGGTTGTCTGGACACGGATCAAGTGCGTACACCGCGGGCGATGCTCAAAGCCGAGGAGAGGAGAAAGAGTGAAACTGCGCCGGCACCGAGTTCCCATTCTCTGCTCCGCGCTTCTGCGACTGGTGGCTGCTGCTGCTGAGCACATGCAGCCCCTCGCTTAGACGGTCTCCTTGCCACGCACAACGTCCTGCACCATCGCCATGTTGGCACAAAAGGCCCAGATGGGGTTCTGGAAAGAGGCTGGATTACGCTGCTCAAACAAGACGTCACCGCCCCAGCAGATCAAATAGCCCGCCGTGACGGACGACACAAGCACAGCAAAATCCAGCCGGATCGCTGCGAGCACTGCGGCGATGGCGGCGACGGCGGTGCCGACGAGGTGCGAGCGGCGGGTCCAGATATTGCGGTGGGTGCATTGGTAGTAGCGGCGGTACTCTTGGAAGGAGGAGCAGCTCACCTGCAGCTGGGGGGTGAAGGAGACCATGCCGCTTTTGCTAGTCAGGTGCCTGTCAGAATGAGAATGTGAGCGTAGGCTTCAACGCGGAGTGTGAGAGGCGGGAGATACGCGACACAGTGGAGCGAAATATATACTAAAAGACGCACGCCTTACCTCGGAAGAAGGCCGGCGGTGCGCAGTTGAGGTGGGGAGGAACGGCAAAGAAGGGGGGGAGTGGAACCTGAAGCAGCAGCAGCAGCAGCCTGGTGAGTTAACTGGTATGCGTACTTCTGTCTGTCGGAGGGATGTAGGAAAGGGAAGGAGGGGAGAAGGCGAGGCGGTATAAGGACGAGTGTGCTCACAGGCGCGCGTGTACAGGTGGGCTTATAGGAAAGGCAGCTGAACACCCTACTGTGGCGGCGCAGGGGGGACGTGGGAAGACGAAGTCCACGTTCATAGCCAGTGATTAGTGAACGCAAGCAACACCGAAAGAAGGTCGGCGCAGGCGGTACCCGAAGTAGATGGGAAAGACCGAGGCGGGGGAGGGAGGGGGGGGGGGGAACGTCGTTGGCGCCACGATTGTATGTTCAGCGGGTGAGTGGGTATTGTACGGGCAGAGAGAAAGGGAGACAAGTGAGAGTCGAGTAGTGCAGGAGGCGTAGATACATGGTGCACTGAACTTAGCCAGAAAAGCTGTGTGTGTGTGTATACGGGAGGAAAGAGAGAGACAGGATGGAAGGGAGAGGGGGGAGGGGCAGCGAAAAGACTGAGAATACTCACACATCAAGGGCGAGGCGGCGCAGCGAGAGAAGGGAGGCATAGGCGAGAAGGCGCCCTTTGCGCCTGGGTGTGGGTGCGTAGCCTAAACTTTAAACAAGGAGACGCATAAACCATCATGAAAGAGCGACCAGAGTGAGCACGACTTGCCCCTCCGGGCAGGTGCTGCTGCTGATGGGGCTACCAACATTTTACTCTCTCCCTCTCTTCTCGATTGCCACTCACTTGAAAAGTCCGCCGTCCACCCACCCACCCCCCCTTCTCCTCCGAGTATTATGGAGGCTGCATGATGGACGCCGCTCTCCTCCACCTCTCCTGTTCCATTGTCCAAAGGAGCCATTTTGAGCTGTTGCTGTGCTCTCTTCTACAGCATCCACGTCCCCCCCTCCCTCCCCTCCTCTCTCCTCCCCCTCCGCACCGCTGAGCTACGCTCCTCCCACGTAAGTACTTTTTCCCTTTGGGGGTGCTTTGCTATCGCTTTGTTGGTCAACGCCATGGTGAAAGAAAGTCCTGCCGTTGATGCTGACCATGGAGTAGCACGTGTGCGTACCTGCGTGGGCGTGAGCGTGGGTGTCTGTTGGTGAGTTTGCCCCTCAGCGTAGATTTCACTTTGCTGTGTGGGTTCGAGGCTGTAAGGGAAAGGCAAATATATATAGGGGGAGGGAAGAGGGGGGAAGACGGCGAGGCGGAGGCCCGAATACGCTCTAGCATCTACGCAGACACACAGGCACAGGCACATGTCGACGCGCAGGGAAGGCAAAAACTGAAAGCGGAAGGAAATACACGAAGAAGGCCACCCCACACACGCCATAAAGGCAAGACAAGATGGGAAACTGAACAACAACGACGACGAGTGGCACGCTGAGCCAAGTGAGAAAATATTAAAAGAGAGAGAAACAAACGCACTATATCCACACAGCACACACACACACACACACACACACGCATACATCGATGCATGCACACACATAAAGCCGGGGAAAGGGGGAGGGGGGGGGGGTTGGTGGAGACATGTAAGTCGATATTACCGCTCTCCTTCTCACGACACTTCACAGCGCGCCTCCGTTGCTTTCTCCTGCTTTCTTTCCCCCTCCACTTCCCCTCCCTTGGGTCCTCTGAGAGAAGATGACCAACCAGGAATGTATATAAACTCCCTGAGCTTTGTTGTTGTTGCGCGTATGTGCCTCGCCTTCACGCATGAGGGTGTGGGTGTTGGGGGGGGGTGTAAGAGTGCATGAAATCCAACAACGACTTCCCGCGTCAGCCCCTCAACACCACCGCTTCTCGCTCCCTTACCCTTCCCCACGCCCCCCCCCCCCCTATCCTCTCTCCACCTCTAGAGGAGTTTATACTCTTCGTCTCCCGAGCAGATGTAGTGCGCACAGACACGTAGAGATTTCATATTCTCCATCGTCTTCGACGTCGTCCCTAAAACCTCTCCAAGACCCAGCGCTGATGCGAGCGACTGAGAGAGGCACAGAGAGAGAGAGAGGGGGGGGGGTGCACTCGCCGAGGCAAGTCGTGACAGCGAACAGAACGAAAAAGCACACCAGAGAGAAGGGGGCCAAGCGGAAGCCACGTTGGCACACCAGCCTGCAGCCTCCCCCTCCCCCTCCCTCTGCGTGTTTGCTCTTCGCTGCGTTTTCTCATGGACCCACCCACCCACTCCCAGCGGTCCGCGGCAGTGAAGCAGAATTGCACACTGCGAGACCCCTGCAGACGCTTCGCCCTACGCACAGAGAGAGAGGGAGGGGAAGTGAAGGCGTGAACAGAGGATGGGACTCGGGAGATAGAGGGCCGATCGGTGCGAAGCGCAACGGCAAACCAAGCACCGAGAGGAGCAGCAGCGGCATCACGCGCATGCATACACTCACACTCATACACGAGACAAGAGAGAGAGAGGAGAGAAGACGGAGGTTTGAAAAGAAACAGAAGTAAATGAGAGAGGGAAAGTGCAGCTGTAGAAGAGGGGCACTCCGAAAACCGAGCGGGGCGCCGTCATCGGGAAGGAGGAAGGAGGCGCGGCACAGAGAAAGTAAAAAAGGCGTCACTAAATCCGCCAAGTATGAGAGCGCTATTGTGGGTGTGTGGAAGACGGTGGGAGGAGGACGGTGGAAGGAGGAGGGGGGGGGGTGCAGAGGTCACATGCTGTGTGGGTGTGGGTGTAGACATGTAGAGACGGAAGGAAAAGGAAACGGGGAAAGGGAAGGGGTCAGCGACCAGGAGCCAGAAGGCGAAAGAGAGACAGGGAGGTCGAGAGGAAGCGCAGCGTCGCTCACGTGGCCTTCAGTGTCGCTTGTCCGCCACCCCCCCCCGCTCCCTCTCTCTTCATTCCACCTGCTGCTCCCTCGCTACCCTGTTACTACGCCATCCCCGCCTTTTCCCCTCGGTTCACGGCTGACCTTGAGCCCCTCTTGCCCTCTTCTCTTCTTGGCGCCCCCCTCCCTCCCTCCGGGCCGCTCCCTCCCTGCAACACGGAACCGCCCTAGATGCTCATGTCGCCCTTCAGCATCGATGCGGCCATCTTGAAGTTCGACATGACCGACCAGATGGGGTTCTTGAAGGTGGTCGGCTGCGTCTTCTCCACAATTGCATCACCCGCCCAGCAAATCACAACACCGGCAACGGCGCTCACCGTGGCGCCAATGGCGCTCATGCGCATCGCCGACACGGCCGTTCCAACAACGCCGACCGCGGTGCCAATGAGATGCATACGACGCGTCCATTTCTTTGAGTGCTTTGCCAGGTAGTAGATGTGGAACTCCCTGTGGTTGGAGGCCGAAATGTGAAACTTGGCGCTGAGGTTGACCATAGCTGCGGTGGTGTGTGTGTGTGGGGAGGGGGGGCGAGGGGGGGCGAGGGGGGGGAGGCGGTCGCCGTCGCTCTTGTAGCTTCTGACAAGTGAGTCAAGTGAGTGCTTGGTGGGAGGAGGAGGCGTAGAGTATGTGCCGCAAGTAGCAGAGTGAAGAGGAGGGGGGACTCGAGCCCAGAAGCTGGGCTAGTAAAGTGAGCAACAACACGGAGAGAAAGGAGAAAGGAGAGAGCGAGGGTTGGGAGAGAAGGGGGTAGGTGGAATGCGTCTGAGTATCGTGGAGAGAGCGCGGCGAGATCCTACGAAAGTACGAAGAGGGAGACACACACATACACACACACACACACGCGCAGTTCTGCATCACACAGGCAAGCGCGCGTGCAGAGAGAGAAACGGAGAAGAGGCGGACGCGTGCATGCAGCCACACACGGCAGCTCCACTTGTTCCTCTTCCCCCTTCCCTCCCTTCACGATGGCAGAATCAAAGGGTGCATTTCCTGCCAGCATTACATCATCAGCAAGAGGGAGAGCGAGGAGAAAGGGGTGCTTGGGGAAGGAAAGAAAGTGGCAGGTCGATCTGCGCGTCCCCTCCCCCTCCCCACACACACACATACATAACATCGATGGTGTCTTTGTCTGTCTGATTCTTCATACAAGAAGCGCAGGCGGTGGCCCGCCCATCACGCTCAGAGGAGAGGAGAGAAAGAAAAAGGAAAGACAGAGGTGCTTGGTTTACATGACACAGAGAGAGAGAGAGAACAGAATAAGGATGAAAAGAGCAAAGCAAAACATCATGACAGATATGCACAAAATTCTTCCTGCATACCGGGGAGTTCTTCCTCCTCACACCTTCACGGACTTCTTGCGCTTCTTGGACGTCTTGCTAGACTCAGCCGCCTCGAGCGCGGCAACCTCCCGCTGGAGCTCAGTCGTGCGATCTCGGTATCCCTTGCGCTGCGAAGACCAAGCCTCTTGGTCCGCCTTCAGCACCGCAAGCTGCTCCCGCCTCTGCGCCTCCCGCTCTGGCCCGTTCTCCTGCCAGCCCTTCAGCTCCTCTTGCCTTTGCTGAAGTTCCGCCTCGGCCTTCTCGCGCAGATCAACTTCGACGGCGAGCCGCTCCGCCATATAAATCATATCCGCCTCGTGGGCTCGTTCCGCCTTGGCCAGGTCAGCCTCCAGCTTCGCCTTCTGCTCTGTATACCGCACCTCCTGCTGCTTCGCATTCTCGATTTGCTCCTCGAGCTCGCGAATGCGCTTCACCAAGTCGCTCTGATCCTGTTTTGTCTGCAGGTCGAAGTTCTCGGTAGTACGCTTCACCTCGACGTTGCTCTCGCGCAGTGCCGCCAGCTCCAGGTGCGCCTCCAGCAGCTTATACTTCTGGTAGTGGAGACGGACGACCTCCGCCTTGAGCGCGTCAGCGTCTGCGTTTTCGGCCCGGGTGCGGTTGCGTGCCGTCGTCCGCTCCACCCGAAGCCGAATGTGATGCGGCACACTCGTCGCGCCGAGCTCACACCGCACGACGACGTTGTTGCTCTCCAGCAGCGCTGCGAAGGAGGCACCACCGTTGTGGGTAAAGTGGTTGTCCGAGACGTGTAGCACGCGCAGTGAGACATTCGTCTGCAGTGCCACACCAATGGCAATCAGTCCACGATCGCCCAGCCACGTCTTGGCAATGTCCAGTTCTTCCAGCGATGCATCAGGCTGGCCAAGGGCCGTGGTGATTGCGCAAGCACCCTCGTCCTCGATCGCATTGCCAGACAGGAGGAGCTTCTCCAGACAAGGATGGCGGCACAAGGAGCGGCCGAGCTGAACGACGCCATCGGGTGAGAGGTGATTGTTCCGCAGCGAGAGCACTTTGAGCATCGCGTTTGTCAGTAACGACCGACAGAGGGTGGAGAGAACCGTGTCGCCCATCGCACAGTCGTCAAGGATAAGACGTGTAATGAAGCGATCGTGGCCCAGAGCGAGCAGGAGGACGAGCCCGGACGAGTGGTCACGCGGCGGCAGCGTCGGCGGTGAGTGATGCTCCAACTGAAAAACAACGCCAGTGTCGTCCTGAATGTCATCCCGCAATGCGCGCGTGCGGCTGACATACTTGGACCCCGAAGCCGATGGCATCGGTGCCACTGACGCCGTACCCTGAGCACGATCATCTAGCCGGCTGCCACCACACATCGTCTGCTCGTTTGCAGTGGGGGCACCGATGCCCAAACTACCGCGGTGCGCCTGCGTTGCAGCGGCGCTGTTGTCCCACAGGTCGTTGTGTGCCAACACTAACGACTGCAACGTGCACCCCAAGGCGCCGCCACTCACGGCGGTGGTGCGTTGTCGCAGCAGCATGCCGGCCATCTCAGCCACACGAGAAGAGAGACCGTTAGAGCTCAGGTCAAGATGCTGAAGGGTGCGGCTGGCCCCGGCGGCCTCAAAGAGCTGCGCCGCCCCACCGTCTGTGAGGTCCACCGATCGCAGCGTCAAGTGCGTGAGCGCCACAGACGTCCGCAGGAGCAGGGCGAGGAGCTGCACTGGTGTGCGCGGGGCACAACGCATCCCATACGAGCCGCCACCCTTTCTTTCAGCCTGATCCGTTTCCGGCGTCGACGTACTACCGACGCGGGTGACGGCAGCGGCGCCGCCAGTCGGCGAAACGGACCCCGACGCCGCGCCAGCAGACGGAGTACCGCAGTTCATGGCAAAGGGGTTGCCGCTTAGATCGAGCCGCTTCAGTGTGCGGCTCAGCACGCAGCCTTCGAGCACCAACATGGCACCGATGGGCTCGATCTGATTTACGTAAGCCTCCTCCCTGTCAGAGCCGAGGATGAGCACCGCCAGACGTTTGTGCTGCGCAATAGCGCTGCCAAGAGCCTGCATGGCGTTGAGATAGCTGCTGCTGCTGCGAGCACCACTACCACCCGCGATGCCGCTGGCCACCGCTCCACCTGGGCGAGAGGCGAGGGTGCCAGTTGGAATGCTTCCGCCGGTGCCTTTGCTCTTAAAAGCCGTGCTGTCACCGCTGATGCTGCCCGTCACAATCGAGGAGGAGCCGATGGCATTCGCCCCTAGGTCAAGGTGCGTCAGCTGTGGCATATCCCGCAGCACGTGGACTAGCAGCTCACACCCGACATCACGCAACACGTTGGCATGGAGGTCGAGCTTGACCAGCGAGCACTGGTGCAGCAGTGGTGCAAGGCTGTTGATGAAGTTAGCGCCGAGCCGCTGGCGGCGCAGCAAGATTTTCTGATCACCGAATCCGTTCTCGATCGTGGTCGTATACAGTCGCTTGACATCTGGTGTGTTCTTCTCGTGTGTATCGCGCAGCCACGCCGTGTACATGTCGCCGTACACCTGCTCTGACGATATCCCAAGTGACGCGTACATCTTGCAATTCGAGAAGGTGGAGTAAAAAGAGCTGAGCTCTCCTGTCAGAGTAGGCTGGGGAGTGGAAGGGGAAAGAAAGCCGCCTCGGCGGAGAGACTCGCTCACGAGGCTGCAATCAGGAAGTCTGTACACACACGTGCAGAGGCAGCAAGACCGCCCAAAGTGGCGAATACGATCAAAGAAGGAGAAAGAGCTGCGGAGTGGCAGTGTTGCATACTTCACTCGCCGTGTATATGGCTCGAGCGAAGCCCACTCCATGCCACACGGTTGAGAGAGAGAGAGAAGGGGGGAGGAGGGGGAAGAGCGATGGAAATATAGAAAAGGAGAGAAACAAGCACACACACACACACGCGCGTGTACAGTGTCGTCGAAAGACCTCCGTCATTGACATCAAAGCGAGAGCCATAGGCTGAGGGAGAGTGGAGTAGCCAGCAGAAGCCCTCCAACATCAGACGGCAGCCCACGTAGTCGTCGTCACCAACCGCCAGTGAGGATGAATGACGCTCCGTGGGCAGACGTGCGGGAGAAAAGGTGGGAAGAGACAGCACTGGTGACGACCCCGCGTCCCTCAGCCCCTCCTCTCCGGGGGGGGGGGGGGGACTTGGAGCACCCCTCGTGCGCTCGTGCACGTTGCCAGACGCAGAGAGAAGAGAGGAGGGAAGCAGTGCGACGGCCATCACCGGCCCCCTCCCCCCTCCTCAGCCCTTTCCACCCCTGTTTTGCTTGTTGCTGTTCGTTTCGTCCTTGGTAGATACCCCAGTCGCGTACATCAAGTCCGCGCCCGCTCAAGCACTTGCCGCTCCTCGACCTCCAGGCTTTTACGATCCTTTTCGGACAACCCAAGTCTCCGCCGCACGTACCGCTCGTTCGAGCTCGACGTCATGATGATCGTTTGCGACTGGAACGGCCCAAAGTGCACATGCAAGTCCGACCGCTCCGTCGAGGGTAGCTGGCTCTCTAACCGTGTCACCTGATCTCTGTCCGAGATGCTAACATCAATCACCGGTGGCAGCGCAATCTCCGTATCGGGCAAGTCCAAGTAAGAAAGCCTGTCAAGCCGAAGGTGAGGTGGAAGGCGCTCGTTGCTCGGGAATGCGCCAGGCTCGAGCAGCTGCTTATACTCCCCCATCATCACCAGGTAGGTGCACCGACTGTAGGCAGTGTTGAAGCCAGTGCGGCGCATCACCAGCCAAAACATTACCACGGTCGTCACGCCGCTCCAGAGCGCCACCGCGAAGAAGCGATTTCGATTCTTGAGAATGATCTGCATGGTGTCGCGGGTACAGCGTGTCCATGTGCATGTGTATGAGTATGTAGACCAGGTAGCAGAATCATCTCTGCGAAGAAGTGAGTGAGAGTGAGTGGGTAAGAGGGTGAAGAAACAGGGCAGCCACGCTGCCTCCGCCTCAGTTGTTTGGTTTCTTCGTCCGCTTGATTTTGAAGAGACACGCACAGACACGCGCACGTCCGGCTGCTGCTGCTGCTGTCCCGCGTTGCCTCCGCCTGCAGCAGACACCGTCTGACCTGGAGAGAGAAGAGAGGGGAGGAGGGAGGAGGGAGGAGGGAGGTGAGAGAAGACCAAACTACTGAGGAGGAAAAAGTCAGTGAAGTCGCCGAAGGAAACGTGTCCAAGCGACTGTACTCCATAGGGTCTTGCAGTGAAGGGGGTATATGGCAACAGCACTAGGGCACGCGCCGTTGAAACGTGACGATTGAGAGAGAGAGAGAGATGCAAGTCAGGTGGTGACCCCCTCCCCTCCCCCCCCCCGCCCCGCCAGCATCGCTTCCCACCGCGTACACACACGTGTTCCCTCCACATGACTGCATGGTGCGAAGGGTCGTCCGCAGCGATGTCGCGCTCATGACCCCCTCACACAGACAGACGCGCGTCAGAAGAAAAGGCGCGCCTACCTCGTGATGAGCAGTTCCGGCCGCCGCCCCTTTTCAAGGCGTTGAAGGACAACAGTAAACACAGGCAGGAGAGAAGGCGCACATGCGGAGGTGAGAAGGTACGCAAATCATGACAGCAACGACAGTCTGCAGGACAGGCGGAGGGAGGCAAAGACGATCATGCGAAAAAGGGGGAGTGTGAAGGGCGGCCGCATACACCCGCACTGCGCCCTTTTCCCGTTTTCCCCGAGCACCACGCGGTGAGCGCGACGAATAAGAAAATACGAGGAAGGGGGAGACGAAAACACACGGGCACTGGGAGAGACTGGGGTGGGCTCGGGGGTAGGCCCTTGTCAGACGGTGCGTGAAAGGGTAAATCGCCGTGTCACCCCCCAAGCACTTGGATGGGCCAAACGCATCGGTGCCAGCCTGTGCTGCGTTCAATCAAGAAGACTCCGAGGAAGCATTACAGCATGGTGAGCGCTCACTGCGCAGTCGCTCGTTGTGTCTCCATGTCACTGTCAGGGGGGCACGGAGGTGTCCCAGAGACTTTGGATGGTGGCCCCCTTCCGCAGCTTCTCTACGGCGAGACCGATCGACGGCTCGTAGACGGGCCGTCGATCTGCTCCTTTCTGGCCATCATCCGCGTAGTAGGCCGCGAACGCCTCCATCGGCGCCTCTCGCAGAACGTATTGCCCTTCCGTCTGCCGCCTACTCTGCGGGGAGCAGGCGCCGCGGTGAGCGTCCTCTCCGTGCCTGCTATCGCTGCCGGGGGCCTCTCCCTCCGACTCCAAAGCACCTGGCACCACCGCTGTGGACATGTTGTCGTGCAGCGCCACCTTCATGCCGAGCAGCGGCCGCGTCGTCCAGGTGCGCCACAGCGTGCTGATCTCCGTGTACATTTCGTTCAGCTTCTCCTCCGGGTCAATGCGGAAGCCCAGCACAAAGTTGCCAGCATAGCTAGACGTCTCGATCACCAGTGCCTGCCCGAACTTGCTCATCTGTGAGCGTAGGCCGACAAACTGCAGATACGGCACGGACACGTTGAAGAGCTCCACCGCAGCAAACCAAACGACGCGAATGTTCGTCACGACGAGGGTGCCAAGGCGGCCTTCGTCCTTGCTGACGCTGCTGACACCAGCAGTGCGGGAGATGACGCTCTCGCCGTCGAGGAGGAGGAGGTTGCCGTGCTGCACAACAGCGCTACGCACGCGGAGCTCACGGTAAACTCGCGTGCTCTCGTACGCGTTCCAGACAGCTCGAATAGTGCAGTACAAGCTCTGATCGGTGGCCGTGCCCTTGCTTGGTCGCCTACGAAAGCTGCTAGGACTGCCCCCTTGACTAGCACCGACAACGCCGTTGCCCTCCAGAAAAATAAATTGGAAGCGCCTAGTGCCGTACTTAGCACTGAGCGTAACGCACTCCGTCGTGCCACCGACCAGCTTCGATGCCATCTCCTGCACTGTCAGCTTCTGCACGCAGTAGTAGCCGATGCTTATATTCACAGCTTGCCGCCGCGCGCTCGACCAAATCAACCGCAGATTTGTCACCAGCAGCGTACCGGAGTGCCCTTCGTTACCCTTCTTATCTTCCACATGATTGAAGGCAGCGTAGATGTGCTCCGTGTTCTCGCGCAGCTTCAGCGCCGCCGCTGACACGCCGAAGTGGATTTCGCGGTCTTGCCAGAAGGAGAACGCCTTCGTAATTCCCTTGATCGCCCCTGATGAGGACGACGTCCCGCCATTACGTCCCTTCGGCATTCGTGGCTTGTCGCACTGAGTTGTCAACTTCGATGAGGCAAGGCGAGAGCGCGAGGAGTCGGCAACGCCGGCAGTGACAGTCGTCTGCTTTACTTGCTAGTCGATGATGTCCTGCACTTTGATGGATGGAATGTGCATGCAAGGTCCAGCACCCTACACCCCCCCCCCTCGCACCGCACGTGTTCGTGTGGATTGTTTGCTGATTTTGTGTGCCGCAGTGGGCATATTAGGGGCGCCGGTGCGTGTGTGTCAGTGTGACTGACGCCTTCCTAGCAGCCTCCTCCCGCCCCCTCCCCCCACTACTCAGGTACGCTCAACGATGTATGCCGTTTGCCTACTCTACACCAGCCAAGGGTATCGCGCGCTAACGTGGGGGGAGGGGAGGGGGGAGGGGCGCAGCAACAGTCGCGAGGGAGAAAGCGGAGACTGCGGCAAAAAGAGAGAGACATCCGAAGAGGGGGAAAAGAAGAGAAGCGGACTGGCACGGCGGAAGTGCAGGTGTCGTGAAGACGCACAACCCTGGGCGGGCGTCGCGCACCACACGCTCACGCCCTCCGCACAAACAAGGCCCAACTTCGAGTCGAGATGAGTCAGAGAGCCTGTGCGGGAGGTGGACATGAGAGGGGGAAAGGCGAGTCACCACAGAGGTGAAGGGGGAACACAGTACGCACATGTACCAGCGAGTGCCCGTGAGTTCACTGCTTTGCCAGTGGTAGGAATACCGCGTGCCGCCGCCCTCTCGTTCTATCTCGCCCTCCTTTGCTCTCCTTAGCTCCATACTTCGCCCAAGCACACACGCACACGCTCGCGGCAGTGAACTCGGCAAGTGCTTCACCGCGCGCTTCACTTCGTCGCCTGGGCGAGTCTGTGTGTGTGTGTAGGGTAGTCATCTGAGATAGGAGTACCAGAGAGAAAAAAAGCGAGGAGCGAGAGAGACACTCTGGCCCCCCTTGTACCCAGCCTCACCACCACACATGCAGGTAGGCGTATGTGTGGTGGTGAGGCTGGGTACAAGGGGGGCCACAGCGAAGGAGGAACAGAACAGGGACAAGAATGAGGGAGTGCACTCCCTCTCTCGCCAGCCCCTCCCCCCTTTTCATCCCCTTTCGGCGCACCCCCTTGTCTACTTTGCGCGCCCCACTTTTGGAGTCAGCCAACGCTATAAAGTGCCTTGCGAGGAGGAGGAGGAGGGGGAGGAACGTGTGCCGCTCTCCTCTCCTGCCGTCTTACCCTCTCTAGACAAAGCGAAAGAAAGCGAGAGGCACACATGTATGCGCCACGTACTGACAACGACATCACGGAGAAGAAAGAGACGGCGATGGCCCTCCTTTTTTTTCCCTTTTCGCCCCTGGGGGGAGGGGGGGGGACGAATAAACTAATAATCATATAAATAATCAGCCAAGAAAACGACCATGCAAAACACGCAGCCGCAGCCCACACAACACAAAAAAGGGGAACTCACAAACAATCGAAAAGGGCGAAACAAACAAAGAGAGAGAAAAAAAAAAAAGAAGACAAGAGCGCTGCGATACGAGGAAAATCCGCTCGGCGTGTGTGTGTGTGTGTGGGGGGGGGGGGGGGGGGGGGAGGAGGAGGAGGAGGAGGAGGGGTGACACCCTTGGCGGAGGGCACATTGCAGGGGATAGGGAAAAAAAGAGAGAGCACGGAAAGCAAGAAAGAGAGAAAAGCACCACCTCACTTCCTCAGTGCTTCAGGTGCTCAATATCCCTCCCCTCCCCGTTCGCTCCTTCTCGCCTTCTCATCCACTCGCTCGCTAATCGCTCCTTCCAATGTTTTTTTTTTTTGTAGTTGCCTCGCGTATTCGCCTCCCTTCACCGTGTACTACTAGACCGATAGAGGAGAGCGTGAGTGTGTGGAAGGAGGAAGAGAGGCATGGCGCACGTACACGTTACGCATTATGCACAGACTCCGATATCGCTGAGGGAACCCTTGTGGTAGTGGGTGTGTACGTCTACACCGTACGTACCCCTTGAGCTTATCCTCTGCCGGCCCGACCTCACCTCTCCCTCCCCCTCCTTCACCCCCCCCCCTCTCTCCTCCTCCAGACACACAGGCGAAAACACGTTCTTTCTTCCGCTATCGTACACTACTACACACTTTTAAATATTTTTTTGATTTGCCGTTGTGTTGCTCGGCAACGTGTGTGCATGTGGATGTGTGTGGGTGTGGATGTGCGGACTTCTTTGCGATGAGGGCCTACATGACGCATCCCTCTCACCTCCACTCCCTCATCCCTTCCCTCTCTCAGGCACAAGCGCACACACACACGCACACGCATGTCCCCTTCAACCCATCAACAGACATAGGCGCAGCACAGAGAAATCAAGGGGCATCTACAGCACACAGCATAAGACCGACACAACACATACACGCGTACGCGAGCGAGCCTCACACACGACTAACGCGTGCCCTGTGCGATTGTGGCGCTCGCGCAACCACGCCGAAGAGCAGAGACACGTGCGCCACCGGTCAGCGATGTCGTCAACGTCACTGTCACGACACGATGAAAGGGGAAAAAAGAGCCAATCGGGCACGGAACTGCGACAGCTGCTTGTGCAGAGAGCCGCAGTACTCTCTTTGGAGACTTTCTCTGGCTTTCCCCGCTAGTTCCGCGTGGCCAGCTTGCGCCACTCGCGCATCTGCTTCACCAGCTCTTGGTGCTCGGCGTTTTTCGTAATCTCGGCAGCGCGGGCGTAGATCTCGATGATGCGGTGGTCGCCGTTGTACTCGTGGACCTGGTGGGACCAGTCCTCTAGCTGCTGCAAGTTACTACACCCCTTGATGGCTTCCATCGTGATGGCGCGGGTCGGGTCGACGTCGTCCAGCAGCTCCGCCACGGTTTCCCTGAGGTCGCTCTCGTAGCCACCCTCCTTTGCCTCTGCGGTGTACTCTTTCCTCACACTCTCCACAATCTCGAGCATCTCCCTCCGCGCGGTCGTGTCGTTGGCGGCCACGGTCTGAAAGTCATCGAAGTAGACGATGTGGTACTTCTCCGGCAGCCACGCCGTTAGGCGAGCACCAATCTCCGCACGGTCGGCCGGGTGAAGTTCTGTGTTGAGGTTCCAGCGCGTCTTCTCACGCAGCGAGTTGGGCGAGCCACCGGGCAGGATATCGAGGCGGTTATCCTCGGCCAACTCATTCGCACGGATGCACTTGACGTACTTCATCTCTGCCTGCACGTGCTCCTCATCGAATACGCGGGCGATGAGCGCATTCTCAGACTTCTCAGCATCCGGGCCGGTCCCGGCCTTCCTGTCCTTGAGCAGCTGCTGTGCTCGGGCGACAGTGTTGGCCTGCTTCTCGAGGCGGTACTTGATCTCATTCCCGAACTCCTTGCGGTTGAGGTGAGTGTTTAGACGATCTGCGTCGAAGAGTAAGCACTCGTAGCTGGAGGCGAAGTCAATGTGCGGCAGAACACTCTTCGCAAAGTTGGTCTCCTCCTCTGTCTTCGCGCGCGCCTTCATCCAGCTTGGCGGCTCGCCGTTGAACTTGTAGTTGTGTGTGTCCAGCTCCAGTGCGTGGCCGTACCAGCGGTCGTGATCGTAGCGTCGCTGCACAGACAGCGACGACGACATCGCCACAGCGGCGGCGCCAAGCGCAGACGACACGGCGCGGCGCGTAAACATTGCTGCTGCGACTTTGTATACTTACGAAGAACTAAAAAGAGGGGAAAAAGGGTGGTGGGGTATGGTGCTTCCTAGCGACGGCGAGAGCGAGCGATCAGCGTACGAGCGGGTGTGTTGGGGCTACCATTGCGAGGGTGAGGAAGGAGTGAATGGGTGCATGGGTGTGCGTGTGATATTGAGTGGCCGTGGGTGCGGTTGTGTCGCACAGCGCGGGGGGAGGGGGGGGGGGTGCACATACAGAACGAGCACAACGAGGAAGAGGGGCGAGTGAGGAAAGGGGGATGGCAAAGATGAGATAGAGCAGCAGAAGGCTGAAGGGAAAAAAGGGCGTAGGCGAACGAAGAAGTGCGCACACTTCCGCGCTGTAGTCGCCAGCGGCAGCGGGGGCCACATCCCTTCACAGCCACACACACACACACACGCAGAGGTATCGATGGTGGCGGTGGGGGGGGGGGGGGGGGCAAACAGGGGGCCCCTGCGGGGCCCGAGAAGCAAACAGCACGCGGACGCGGCATCTCGCAAGGAACAACAGAGCCCTCGAGCGACGGCCGCTTGTGTGGGAGAAGCTAAGCACGCCTCATCCGAGGTGCGGAGCGTCCCATGGTAAAAATGAGGGAGGGCAGTGGCAGAAGCTCGCATACACACTCTCGTAAACCAGTGTGCTGTCACTCAACTGGGTAAGAAAGAGGGGTAAAGGGATGAAAAAGAGCGTGGTGGGTAGTGCTGGCAGCTCTTGCTAGTCGCATGCGTTTCTTCAGCGTTCCTTCACACTTGAAAGAACAAATTTTGTCGTGCCTTGGCTGCACTTGCGGGGCTCATTTCCCCTTTCAGCAGAGGCTTAGCCATGATCAGGCCTTGTCCATCCCTGCAGTCGTACGTCTCTGCGTGCCGGCGCAGGAGTCCTCCACTTGGGCCGCACCCAGTTTCGTGTGCGTCGCACGTCGTTAGCCTTCTCAGCGCCGGGGTGAGCTAGGCAGGCTGGGGGAAACACACACACACGCTAACTGGTCGCCTTGGTGCTTCCCAGCACGTCGACCGCGGAGCCGACTTGCGGTGGTTCCGTGGGATTGTGGTGCGAGGGCGTAGCGGAAAAGGGCCTCGTAGTACCGGACTAGAAGCCCCCCGCGGCGGCTCTTCCTCCATGGCTGCATTTAAGGGTGCTGATCCCGCGCTGAGCCCCTGCATAGAAAAATAAAAGCTGAGAGCAGTCTGTCACCCGCCAGACCGCGTTGCCACGAGCGGGAAGAGCCTTTCAAGTGCCGGCCCGCATAGCGGAGACTTCTCAGACCCGAGTAAAGGCAGTGCCGAGTCGTCGGCGGGGCGGCGCGTGGCACCTCGAGTGGTGCCGCAGCCTTTGGCGAGGCTGCGCGGCAGGCCATTCACCAAGTTTTGCTGGATTGCAATGTAAAAGAGCGCCGCATCTACGCCCCTTCTAAGAAGTAGAGGCTTCTTGTGTGCGCGCGCGGCCGGTTAAGCCAGTGGCCTCTTCCGACTCCGCCGAAGCCGTGGTGCGTCCCCTGTGCTGCCACGATTGCAGACTGACCCGTGGCCGGTGCGATGCGCAGTGTCTGGCCTCTGGCGCCCACCAGCCCTTCTGACAGCAGGGGCTGCAGACACAGCATCGCCGCTCGAGGCTCTGCGTGTGCCGAATGCTTCGCTGTGAGGTACCCATGGTTTGTCAGCGGGTCCTCTCGCGGCAACGGCGCCCCTGTCGCATATGGCCCGCGGAGCTTCGCACCCTTTCCATGGCGGGTCGTGAGATGCGCACACTGAAGTCGTTGGCGAGTTCTCCGAGCCCTCGGATATTGCCCCACCCTTCTTGCGGAGTGCCACGCCAGCTTCAGGACGAGTGCGGCGCGCGGCTGGGCTCTCGAGAGCTCCTTGTGAGGTGTCTTCGTCTCCTTGAGGTGCAGCGGGGCAGACGGGTGCGTCTTGGTTTCTCGCCCAAACCCCCTCGCGGCGCTCGCTGCTCAGAGCTCCGGCGACATCGGTCAATCGCATTGGTCTGTCTGGCTCGCGTGCAGGGGAGGGTTGAGTGGGCCCACCACCCCCTTTTACCCACACAGGGGCTCTTGAGGCGGTTGGCCGCTTTCACTCTCACGCCCCTGCCGCTCGCACGTCCAGGTGGATATGACCGCCTTCGCCAGGTCGAAGCTCCACAGGGCGCTTGGCATCAGCCGCAGCTCTCAACCATCGCATGTGGCCCGCTAGAACCGCTGATAATACCGCTGATCACGTCACCGTGCTGACATGTGCGGGTCTGTCCGAGTCGATGCACCACGCTGGCAGACAGGCGCGCCCCCCTCCCACCCGCCCGCCTGCCGCTCGCGTCATTGTTGGGGAAGGAATCGTCTCGCTGTAGAGCGCCGCGTGTTGCTCACGAAGAACCGTGGCCAGCGACTGTGTCAGCAACTCTGCCGGCTGCGTCTTTCCCAGGCCCCCCGTCGACGGCCAGGAAGGGGGTCTACCGGCGGCTTGCCTTCTTCGCCTGCGTCCGCCGCCCCCCCTGCACCTCTGTTTGAGTTGCCGCGGTGCGCAGGGCATCGTCCTGTTTCCCCTTTCTGGTCGTCTGCAGAGTTGTGGTGCGGAAGAGCTCCGCCACGTGGTGGTGTTTGAGGTCATCCTCCGCGGCAGCCGCGTCGCCTGTCATGTTCGGTGCTGCCTCCTCGAGCAGTTGACCATTCAGCTGGGTCAAGCTGCCTTGCCGAAAAAAAGGCGAGTATTCCACTTGGGCGATGCCGGTGCCGTACTCTTCCGCACGGTCGCCGTATAGACGCTACGCTCAAGACCAGCTATGGTAGAGAGGCGGCTAAGCGGCTGGAACGCCCACCGTCATGGCACCGAGTTCCGCCACGAGTTCCTCGACATCATCCGAGAAGACGGTGTACGTCGCGATCACCGTCCCCACTGGGGGTGAGCGAGTGGAACTTCGCACGGTTAATGGAACCTCGCTGGAGTCGCTCTTTCGCCCTGTCCTTTTCCACCTCGCCAAGGAGTGGCACCCCTCATCCGTTCCGCCCTCCAATGGGCGCGCCCTGCAGTCTGCCGCAACACAGGGCAAAGTCGCACAAACACCCGTCACCGCTGCATCTGGCAGCCCTTCTCGTCGTCTCCATGCAGAGGGTCTGCTCACTGTTTGACCACGCAGCCTGGACCTTCTCGCGGAGCGTCTTGTAGTCGATCATACGCCCCTCTCCTTGAGCAGCTGCGGGGTTTGTACGAACTTCGCCGCTGGTTCCTCCGTCCCGACGTGGCCGCTTCTCGGCATGCTTGAACAGTCATGAAAAGGCGTGCTTTAAAAGAAAGGAGTGGTGAAGTCCTGTGTCGTGCTTGCAAACGCCATCACCTCAAGAAGCGCTTGCAAGCACGACACAGGACTTCACCACTCCTTTCTTTTAAAGCACGCCTTTTTATGAGTTTTTCAATTAGGGGAGGACCCAACTTAAGGCGGAGAAAATCCCGTTTAATTTATCCCACCTTGTTTCTCGGCCGATGGTTAGATCACTTTTCTTGTGACCTTCCTTGCGTTGTAGTCTGAGAGTCTTCGTTGCGTCTTGTGTTTTCCTTTGCTTGGGGGGGCTCGTTCTACCTGCCCGCGAGTCCGTCCGAGTTTTTATCCGTCCTGTCGCTTTGTATTTCCTTCCCATGCCCTCCCCATTCTTTCTATATTTTCCTGTTACCCCCCCCCTCCTTTTTGTCCCACAAACCTCTCCTTATTCTTTTTCCATTCCCTCTTCTTTTGCTTTATTGCTCTTGCCCTACTACTGTTCTCTCGAAATATATAGATAGCATCTTCCTCTTCGTTTTCCCTGCCATCCTCCCTCCTCCTTCCCTTTGTTTCTTGTTTTTTTCACACGACCCGTCCCCCCGTTGTATTGGTGTTGAATTCTAAAGCTGGGTAGTCTCTCGCTCCTTCCTGATATTACCTATCGGTCACCCAGCTTCCTTCCTCCCCTCATTCTCTCCACCATTATCAGTTCTATGTCCATCGACCTGCAGGCTTTCTACCCCTACCTATTTTCTTTTGTCGCGTTTATGCCAGTGATCAGCTACCTCATAGTCTCGTATCTTCATCTTTCGTGTGATATGACGTCCGCTCCTTTTATTTCCAACCGAATGTTTAACTCATATACCCGTCGACCTATTTTGTTTTCCTTGCTAACA
>NC_009304.2:280657-328631 GCF_000002845.2 Leishmania braziliensis MHOM/BR/75/M2904 | reverse complement strand
ACGGACAAGGGAAAATGTCTATATAAGGGTAGAGGTATGAAAAGGGTGGAGGAAAAGCGGAAGAGAGTTTTGCGAGAGAAAGCACTGAGAAGCGTTGGATGGAGAGAGGTAGGCGATACTGAATACTAGGGGAGTGGAATATATAGAAAGGAAAGAGCTGTGAGGGAAGGCACTCGGGGAATGTTAGGAAGGTTGGTGTTGGAAAAGAGAGAAAGGCAATATAAAAAGGTGATGACGGTACAGCAGCTCAGAGTAATGCGGGGGATGAGGCGTGATTATAGAATGAGGGATGATAGGAGGGAAGAAGTAATGGGATAGGAATAGAAGATGGAGGAGTATCGGTGGCAAGAGGAGGAGGGCAGGGCAATAGAGGTATAGGTGAAGTTGACTGATAAGGAGAGTAAGGTTGCGGGCGAATTGTCAGCACGAAAGTTGTCGGCTGAGGGAGGGGAGAGGGACTCAGCAGCGAAATGCCAACAACCACGACAAGAAAAAAAAAAGACGCGTTCGCGCAGGCAGGGGCAAATCACACACACGGGCGGAAGAGGAAAAGAGAAGCCGAAATAATAAATAAAACCCCGAAAAAAAGGCCACACACACCGCAAAGCGAAGGGGAGGGGAGGGTGGGCTGCCCAACAGTAAAAATGAAGGGGGACGAACACGAAAAAGCAACAGAAGGGGCACGGCAGCCAAGCGCACAACCGTCCTGGCACCCAACGAACCTCCACCTCACTCGCTCTCGCTCCGGCCACCTTCGGCTCCCACATCACACCACCGGTAGAACGGCTCCCGCCTCAGCGCAATACTGGAAGCGGGAGAAAATGAAGAACGAAAAGGCAAAAGTGACCAGTGCAACAAGCTCGATTACACATCAGCATCAATACGGAGAGTATAATAAGACACACACACACACACACACACACACGCACACATACCAACATGCGTGTCAGCTCTCCATTACGAGGATCCATCACTAATTATGCGTGACGCCCATTGGTGGGACTGGATAAGCTCGTATTGCGGAAAGAGATGGGCCCCAGTCCTAACTCAATCAACTCGGAAAGCGAGTACGACGCCTTCAGCCCAGCGACAGTGCGACGATCAAAGACGTACACGCAGAGAAGGAACACGTCGAAGGTCATCTCCGACCCCTCGGGCACGCGTTGCTTCATAAATTCAAAGATAGCCTCCCTCTGTGGCTGCGTCAGCTGCTTGCGCATGCAGCGGCTGAGCTGCGCCATGCCGGCCATGAAGCGCTCCTTTGACAGCGCCTTGTCCTTCGAAGTCACGTGGAACAGCGAGGGGAGCTGACTACGGCCCTGGATGACGATGTTCTGCAGCTGCTCCATGGCATCGATGTCCCACAGTAGCGGGTCGGGCTTGCCGTTGGCAATCTGCTGAAGTTTCTTCACAAACTCCGGTCCGTTGATGTGCCCGTTGCCCTTCTCGTCGAACGACTCAAACAGCTGGAAAAGTTGGCAGTCGCTCGTCGTGTAATCGATGGCGCGAATGACAGAGCAGAACTCGTTGTAATTCACCACCTCCTTGTTGAAGGCGGCGGATACGAGCTGCGAGCGGTGATTCATGCGTTGCTGCTGCAGCACCCGGGCGCACACCGACTGCCGCCACTCGTCGCTCCAGAGGTCTTGCAGGACGTTGTGGAAGTTGTTCAGGAAGGAGGCGTACCAAATACGCGAGTGAGCGTCCACCTCGACGAGGTAGCCGCGGAGGAAGTGCCACGGCAGGTCGAGGTTCAGCACGTTGCGCATCGACTCCACCCACTCGATCACCCACAGCGACCCCTTATTGGTGCGGTCGAGCTTCGAGAAGTAAGCAAGCAGGCGATGGCGTCTCTGGTAGATGCGCTCGCGCAGCTCACGCAGGATGTCGTCCTTGGTCCGACGGTGCAGTAGCACTCGGCTTGCAGAGCCAGTCAAGTTCAGCCCGCTGATGGGGCCCCCAACGGTGGCGTTGAAGGGGCTCATCTTGGCCATGTTCGACATCGTTAGCGTGAAAGAATCGGCGAGGCTGATCAACTGCGACTCGTCGTACTCGTCCTCGAACATCTGGTACGTGTGGTAAGACGGCTCCAGGTTGTCGCCGATGAAGGTGCAGATGGCGCCATAGTTCGAGCTCGGTCCGTCGTAGTTGCTAGCCGAGAAAATCGTCAGTAACTTGCGGTTGTGGTGCTCCTCGTACCCGCTCAGGCAATCCTCGTGCGAACGCACGACAAGCTCCAGCTTGTTGTTCTGTAGAAACTCCGTCGTCACATCGGAGCCAAATTCGACACCCGCACCACGTTGACTCTCACGCCAGCCCTTTATGTCCTCTACTGGGTCAGACCACAGCATGTCCTGGAAGATCTCATCCTCCTCGGGCTGTGAGTAGTTGGGGATTGGAATCTGCCGGAAGCGCTGGATGCGTGAAATGTCGTTGATGCTGACCCCGCGTCGCCGCGGCAGACCGCCATGAACAACGAAGATTTTGCCGCCAATGAGCGTGGCCAGCGGCAGGGCGCAGAAGCAGCGCTGGATGAGTCGGAACACATTGCGGTCGTACTTGGTGCTCACCTCGACATCGAAGCCGTACTCATCGTTCATGTAGTCGCACTCGTGGTTGCCGCGGTTGAGCGTGACATACTTTGGACACGCCAGCATCAGGGAAAAGAGGATGAGAAGGATCTCCACACCGCATGCGCCGCGGTCGACATAGTCACCATTAAAAATGTAGTGATTGCTCTCGCTGGGCATGCCACTCTCCTTTAGGATGTGCAGAAGGTCGGCAACCTGGCCATGCAAGTCACCGACGACGACTATCTTGCAGCCCTGAATTACGCGACCGTTGCTCACGCGGGCCCCGACGGCCGGCGACACGCGCACGACGTTCGGCATGGTGTTCAGGTGGTTCATCGCGTCGGTGAAGACGCGCCAAGCGGCGGGGTACGGCAGAAGCACGTGGTTCTTGATGTCCTTGATCATCCGCTCGACGTGGTAGAGAGTGATGGGGACGCTGGCGTTCACCGGAAAGTAGTGCGAGGAGGTTGCTGGGGCAACCATGGGTGACTGAATCACCGATCGTGACCGCTTCGGTGCCATGACGTGCTGCTCGTTGACCTTGTCGTGGGCCTTGAAGATGGCAAAGCCCTCTTTTTTTAGGTCCATCTCCTTGTAAACGCTTCGGAAGATCGTCTCCTCAATCATCGCCTTGCACTTGATCCAACGCCACAGCAGCTGCATCCGCGCCACGTTGTACTCGAGATTGGCCCTCGGGTCTTTCTCCTTTCCGGGTGGTATGAAGCGGCGCTGCAGCTCCTCCGTCGCGAAGGGGCCGCTGATGAGCTTCACCTTGCCCAGGATTGCCTTGGGGCACCACTCGTGAATGCGTGTGATGCACAACTCCCCGCACTGTGGGCAGGGCTTCGGCTGGCAGCTATCCCGATGCGCATACATGTCAGTGGCCAGGATCTCGACACCACACTTGGGGCAGATTGCCTTCTGCCGCTTCCCGCAGTCCTCCAGGTGCTTCTGCAGGTCACCCTGGCGCACAATCTGGCGACACCACGAGTTCCAGCAGGTCACCTCGCGCTCGTCGCACATAACGGTGTGGGCGTTGTAGTCCTTGTCCGGAACCTTGCGGTGGCAGAAGTGGCACATTGGCCAGCGACTCTGATCCGCCATGGCGCCGCCGGTGCCAGTCGTACGGCCGCCGTGATGGTAGCCGCCGTTGCTGGGGCCATTGGCGTTCAGCTCGCCTTTGGGTGCTGTACTTTCATTGCTGGAACTGTGCTGCTTAGCGCGCTCCCTTTCGACGCACCCTCGACTGCTCCTGCTGCTCGCAGATGTAATGTTGTGCGCCACGCTCTCCTTGGATGAATCGCACCCCATCGCTAGCACGTAACCGTTGCCTCAACCGAAAAAAAATCAAGACCCCAGCAACGACGCAGAAACCCAAAAAAAGGCCAGCCAGTGTGCGAAAAGTTGTGCGCGTGTGGCGTCTGCGTATTAAGCGCGCAGCTGCGCCTTTCAGACAGCCTACCTCTTTGGTGAGGTGCTGGCGCTTTGCTTCGCTCTGTTGACCCGCCCGTCGCGCGAGCTTTTTGGGTGTTCCGCTCAAGAAGTTTTTCCGCTTTCACCAGCACCCACACGCACCGGTGCGTTTGTGTGTGTGAAAGCGAGGGGAAGGAGGGGAGGGGGGGTCGAGCTGCTACCGATGTCCTACAGAAAACAAAAGAATGCCCAAAGCTGCAGTCGCCGTTACGGCTTGGGGGTGGCTGCAGGTGAGGATGACGATGTCCTGCACACACACACACACGCACGCACACGCCCTCCCTCCCACACACGCAAGGGAAGGAGAGGGTGTAGTTCGGTTTCCCTTTTCGTTGCTTGCTCAAGCACTCGATCGATCCGAGGCAGCGCGCACGTGAACAACAGGGGTGCACTGATGCGGCAGCCTATACACACCGCACACGCACGCGATGAACAGAGACGCGCCCCAAAAAAGGAAAAGAAAAACAAGAAGAAGAGGCACAGTGAACGAGAGAAAGCGCGCGCAAGAGAGTCGGCAAGTTCCAAGTTGGGAAAGCGGTGAACTGCGAGGTGCGCAGTGACAGTGAGTGTGTCTGGGGGAGGGAGGGAGGGAGGGAGGGAGGGAGGAGTAGAGAGGGAGGGCGGCCAAGGAACACCACGAGGAGATTTTGCTCTACTCCTGCAGTAAAGTGAGGAGGAGGGGGAGAGAGAGAGAGACAGACAGAGAGAGGAGGAGGAGGGGGGGGGAGGGAAAGAAGAAGCACACGGACAGAATAAAAGAAAGGGCAACAAAGATGACGTGAGACAAAGGAAGGTGAGGGAAGATAGCGGGGAGATGGACGAGGACAGTAACGCGAAAAAAAAAAAACACACACACACACAGACAGAACAGAGAGAGAAGCACCAGACTCAAGCATACACCTGTGCAGCAAGGAAGGTCGCGTGTGGGGGCGCGTACGTATGAGGTATGTGTGCCAAAGGGTGGGTCGTCGCGATGGTCGTCGTGGAGTGGTGCCACGAGAAGCGGCGGCAGCGGTGGGCGTGTTGCCAGTGTAAAGGCAAAGACGCAGGAAGTTACTCAGAAAAAAAAAGAGAGAAAGAGGAGGAAGCCGGGGGAAGACGAGATGTCGAACGAGCGGGCAGAGAACGGAAAGGAACGGCTGTGTCCGCTAAAGGGGGAGGTGGCGCAGGCATGCGCTTCGTACACTGCCGCAATGCGAGAAAGAGAGGTGCGTTTAGCGCGCTCATGTATACGAAGTACACAAGCACGGAGGGGTACACGCAATGGCATATCAGTCCCCGCACGGTCAGCATCGCATCTGTGCGCCCCTCCCTCCCAAAGAAAAAACCTCGTATTGGCGTGTGCACAGATGCATTAGGCACCGGCGGCTGCTCTTTCCGGCAAACGTGTGCGTGCCTGTGGGGTTGACGGAGGGTCGCGAGGTGTGCGTAGCACGAAGGAGGCGCACCCGTGAGGAGGAGGGGGATGGGAACGAGCACCGTGCTTGAGCTGAAACAACCGTAGAGGATAGGCGCGAAGAGGAGTCAGGAAGACGCGCTGCTGTCCTTTCTAGTGCGTGCGCGTGTGCACGTGACTGTTGGCTGGCGCGGTCTTTGCATGAATCCCATGGGTCCCACCAGTGCGCAGGCAGACACACGCATCCACACGAGCTGCTCACCCCTCACCACCGACCAGCAACGCCACCCTCACTCCTCCATCGCATTCGCCATCCAACCAGACTGCACGGTCTACTTGTCTTCTCCCTCATTGTTGGTCTTGTTTGTTTGCTATCCGCCCCCTCCTTCAAGAGTGGAGGGAAGAGAGACGCTCACAGAGAGAGAGGGGGGGAAACACCACATCGACATCCTCGTCCGAATCCGTCGCTGTGCTGAATGTGCAACGCCTGCACACAGAGGGAGAAGCACAGACCTGCGCAGGTAGACGCACAGCAAAGGTGATACCACACGCAGCCTTGTCCTCCTCCCTCCCCCTCCCCCCCCACGACGACGTCCACCACCGTCGCCGCCAAAAAAGCCAAAGCCAAATGCCATCGAACAGTACGGGAAAGCAGAAGCAGCGAGAGGGCGAGGCGAGAGAGAATGGCAGCCTGCGCCGCCGCTTGACACCCACGACAGACCTTCCACACACACACAGAGAGAGAGAGAGAGGGGGGAGCAAAAGAGACGCACACAGGCACCCACACACTCAAGCCGAGGCACACAGAGGTAGGTGCTGGTTGTTCATGTGCAACCAGACGTCGTCCCTGTGCTCTTGCCTCCAGTCGCCCCCACACACGCTCACCACACACACACACACATAATAGCGCTCCTCACACCTCTCATCAATCCACGAGCAGCTTTACACAGCGCTCTTTACGGCTCGGCTTGGCAGCACCGGCGGCGAGGGCAGCGGCCCCAGTGACTGAGGTCGACGCAAGCGCCGTTCCTTCCGCAGAAGTAGACGACGTGCGGAACCCGATACCGTGGCGCAATCCACTGCCCCCGCCTCCGCCTGATCCGCCAGCGCCACCCATACTGTTGGCAAAGGATCGAGAAGGCGTATGGCAGGACCCGGAGGAAGTCGACTCACTCATAGCAGAGGCATTCGGAGACGAACTGCGGAGGGCAGTGCGCGCATTGCTACCATCGCTTCTGCCGGCTAACGCGCTGCTGCGCGGCACCGCGGTTCGGTCGTACGAGTGAATCGGGCCGTCGCTGGCCGCACCACGGTCGCGCTGCGGCGGCGCGTCCCCATGCCGCACTAGAATGCCTGAGGCTGATTTGGCAGCCGATCTCGCCAGAGAAAAACCACTGCTATACGTGTTGCTCAACCCGCTCGCAGCACCATCTGCGCTCAGGCCAGGAATGGGGATGGGTGAGGTCTTCATGCGGAGCGCAGCCACGCCTCCGTTGACGCCAGAAAGTACAGTGGCGGAGAGTGACCCAGAGAAGGATGAAGACTCATACGCGCCGTTGGGGTCGAAGTCTACTGCCGCCCGTCCAACTGGTCGAGTGCTGCGCAGCGAGCCAAACTCTCTACCACCTGCATCTCGCCCAGCTACCGTCGAGAGAGCGGCAGGTGCAGCGCTCAGAGAGTTGCCTGAAGCACTCACGCCGCTGTTATGATTTCGCGTGCTGCTGGCGTAAGCATGAGTGGCACCCCCATGAGCCTGCGTTGGCCAGTGCTCACTCCCTGCGCGAATTCGCGCCATCAGCACCTGCTGACTCGCCCCACTAAGCCCGAACAGCCCCACCTTTTCGTTGTCGCTGCTAACCTCGTGATCGTCGCTGTCCAACCCGAGATCCGCTGTTCGACCAAAAATGCGCTTCGCAGAATGACGAGAGACACCATCGTCCGCGGTGTTATGATTGGTGCCTGCTCGAGCAGCACTACCTGGAGGCTGCCAGTGCGCGCCCACTGCTACAACGGCCTCCTTCGCCCCATCGCTGGACTCGTCCGGCATCCTGCACTTGCTCGATGAAACTGACTTAGCCTTTCTCGATGTATGGGAAAAGCCGATGCTGAGCGTACTTCCTTCCTCGTTCTCACTACCATCGCTGTTGCCGCTTTCGCTCTCTGCCCCGTCGTCGCTGCTGTCAGCGTCGCCACGTACGCGCTGCTTGTCCCTGTGCCTCCTCGCGCCCTTGTGCTTTCGCTTCTTCTTGTGCTTTTCCTTGCGCTGCTGATAGGCCTCTTCCGCGGCGAGTAGCTCTTCGTACTCGCGTTGCTTCTGCTCGCATAAAGCTTTTGCCGCCCGCTGTGCATCTGCTGATGCATGCAATGCGCGGAGCTCTACATCACTTGGGTCCTCCTCCTCCTCCTGGCTACAGTGCGGTTTGCCACTTTGCTTCCCGTCCGGGATCCTGTAGCTGCGCTTTGTCAGCCGGTAGGAGCAGAGTTCCTCCATGAAGGTTGGCGCCTGCGGTTTTGCCAAGGAAGAAGCGGTGAGTTGCAGACGCGACGGCCGGCCTTCGACAGGAATGTTCAGCAGTTGGCGCATGAGAGCGCGAGACGAGATGGTGCGCTCGTCTCGCGGGTTCTCCGCGTCAAAGGTGCGCAGTGTCTCGCGCAGGCCGCGGCGATGCATGTACTCTCGCAGGAGCGCCTCCGCCAAAAGCTTCACCTGCTCATGCCTGGAAAGCGACTCGACAAGTCGGGCCGTCTTTTCCTTCTCCGAGGCGCTCGGTGGCTGTGTCATTATGGACGAGCAGCACAGATGGAGAGGCACACCTCTCCGCTACGTCAGGGTGTTGGATGTTGTATGTACGTGCGTGTATGTGTGCCAGCGCAGGTGTTTAGTGTATTCTGGTCGCTACATACCTGCAGTGCTAACAACTCCTCCTCCCCCCCCCCCCTACCTTTCAGAGCGTGTGGAAGAGCAGAGAGTCAGAAAGAACGCGCACGAAGCGACCAGCTGCAGCGCCGTGAAGAGAAAGACTGCGCGTTGTTTTGCTGCTCGCAGGGGCACACACACACACAGAGAGAGAGAGACGAGAGAGGAGAGGGCGCATACCAACACACGCAAGACAGACAGACAGACAAACGCGCGTGCAGAAGAAAGTAGCCCAAGGCAAGGACAGGAAGAGGGGAGTCGATGGAGGTGTGAACACAATGAAGAATATGCCGTGTGCACTGCCCACAGGGCGTTCCACTCACACGGCAGCAAAAGACGCACGTGCAACGCACAGAAACACGCATGCGCTGCAATGGGGACGAGGGGCGCGTCTCTTGGGGGAGGGGGGCTGGAGGGAGAAGGGCCCGCCACCCCCAAGAGACGCGCCCAACAAGGCACAAGCAACAGGCGCGAAGGCGCACGGAAAAGCGCGATGCAGACGAGGCAGCAGAATGGCGACACCGCATCGTCCCCCTACCCCAAACCGTGGCGCTGAGCCCCTGCGGTTCGAGAATGCGCTCGGGGAAAGGCCATTTTTCGGTCAGTGTGTCGTCTTGCCTTTTAGTGCCTGAGTGTTTGCTTTGATCCACCTAAGTACGTTGGAACGAACAAAACTGTCGGTCGCACCCATTCAAGAATGGCCAGCGGGCAACGAAGATGACGACAACGCGCCCTCACATCGAAAGACACCAAGCCGCGCACAGACACACACACACACACACACACACAAATGCACACCAGCGAGACAGACGGGGGGGACAGAGACGGGGTGCAGTCTCCTCACCCACTCACCCACCCCACACCACTTCTCGCCCATATATATATATATATATAAGCACCCCCGTGTAGCTCCTTCGCAGGCACACGCACGCGCGCCCATAGCGAGGGAGCGAGGGAGGGAGGGAGGGAATGGAAGAAACAAGTGATCACTCAAACACCCAGAAGGGCCGCAAATGAAAGTAACGGAAATGTGGACGAAAAGTGAAGGAGAGAGGGACGAGCGCACACGCAAAAGTAAACTCAACGCCGTGTCACACCGAGAAAAGACCGCCGCCGCGACAACAGCGGCCCACCCGCCCCCGCCAACGAGAGAGGGAGAGACAGAGGCGCGCGCAGGGAGGCCAGAGCGAGAAAAGACGAGAATACACGCACACACTGCATGCATAGTGGCGCCAGCCAAAAAAAAAAATGCCACCTTCCCTGTACACGCGTGAGATCTTCATCGGCGCAATTTAGCACAACAGCCATTCAGGAATCCGTCCTCACTCCACCTTCCCCCCACCTTCGACATCCAGCCGCGTCTCCTGCGCAAAGGCCCCCACACCCACCCGGTGCCCCCCTCTCCTCCACCCCTCCCCCACGACCTCACCAGGAAGAGAGAAAACGAGCGAGAGGAGAGGGGAATGGCGTAGCCTATGCACAAGTACAGGAAGAACCCGCAGAAAAAAGAGCGAACGACAGACCTGAAGGGCGTATCTATAAGACGGCGAAGAGGAGGAGGAGGAAACCACATCGCAGCGGTAGGCGCCGCGCCACAAAGTAAATACGAATTTTCGAAAACACCCAAACTACCGGGGGGGGGGGGGGGAGGAGGAGGAGTTGCCGAGAGAAAGGCGCAGGTGGAGAGAAGCAGCGACTGTGGCACGTACGCAAGACACGTCAAGGGTGGGGTGATGAGAAAAGCGAAGGAGACGTAAGAGAAGGAGTGCAGGGGTGCTGGAAAGAAGTCAGTTGAAGAGAGGAGAGGGGGCCCATTCAACACCGGGAAGAGAGGAGGAATGATGTGGGGAAGCAAAACCTGCGAAGGAAATGAGAAGAGACAGAGACCAAGAGAAAGTGCAGGCGGCGGCGCATTTAAGTGGCGCGTGTGATGAACACCCGCGGTAAGGGAGAGGAGAGAGAGAGTAGACAGTTTTAGGACGGCCACAAACGTGCGCTTTGAGCTCACACGCCACCCCTCACTCATCCACCTATTCATCAACGCCATCATCGTCACCACAGCCACTGACACCACAGTGGGCTCTTGTTCCTCCCGCCATTCCTTCCCCCCCCTCTCTCTCTCTCTCCGTCTCTGTTGCTACGCTTCAGCAAGCCCACAAGAAGACATTCCTGGACTCTTAAGGCCGAACCACAAGCGCATGGCTTACACACACACGCACACGCACACACGCACCGCTTCCTCGCTCCACACGATACCCGCCGCCTCTCCAACGGCACACACTTGCCAGCCCTACAAAAAAAAAAACGACGGCAAGCGTGTGCTGTAACAGAGCACCTTCGCAACCCTTCTGCCTGTCCTTCGCAGCCTGTCAGCGCCGCCACGTGATGCGCATGTGGAGTGTGTAGCAAGCATGTGTATACCCACCCTTCCTCATCTCCCCGCCTCCTCTCCCCCTTTGGCCCCGTCACACCTGGCGCCACACGGTCGAATTCAGGTAGTTGTACCCGCGGCGCCAGTTCAGCGCGTCGGGATTACGCTCGAACTGCACCCACTTCTTGCGGCACACCTCGCGCGAGTACTTGAGCGGTGACTTGAGCGAGAAAAGCACCCACTCCTCGAAGACGTGGTCCTCGTTGCTGAAGTTATGGAGGGCGAGGCCGACGCGCACCCACACGTCATAGGTCTCCGCCGCTCGAGGTGGCAAGGTGCGCAGCTTCGCCGTGACCGACTTGAAACGGCGCCACTTTGCAGCCTCTGTAAGGAAGGGTGACACGACGTTGCCATAGGCATCGTACTCCGCAGCCTGCGTTGCCTGTGGGCCCATGATCTGGCGTGAGCGAATCAGCTTAAAGCCGTACTTTCTTGTCGCATGCAGCACGGCGGCGCGGTGCTGCTGCTCCGCACTCCCGTCCTGGCCGTGGCTCTTGTGCGCCACGAGACTCGCAGCGTGCTCGTGGACGGCCTTGATCACCTTGGGGTCCGCGTCCAGATGCCTGGTGACGAAGGTCAGCTCCAGAATTTCAGGATCGGTCATGGTGCGGAGCACCGACTCGGTCTCCGACAAGTACCGCTGCAATGCCGGGTCGGAGGCTGTCACAAGCGGCACAAGCCGCCTGCGCGCTGCCTCCGCGCTGCTCTCGGACTGCAGACGGTAATTGTGATCCTGCGCAGAGGGCATTTTTGCGCTGAAGACGCAGCGCAGCATACCGTTTGGTCGGTAGCAGTTTTGGTCAATGATATCCCGACCGAGTGTTTGATTCACCTCGTCAGCGATAAGCTTTACTGCGCGGTAGTCCTGAAACGCCACCACCCTGGTGAGATCAGCACTGCCGCGGCGCGAGGACGCCGACCCCTTGGGGCTGCCATCCACGGCGCTGACCATGTCACTCAGGTCGTCGTAGGGATCGCTGTCGTGCTCCTCGTCTATACTCTCTTCGTCTAATCCGCGGCGGGTTGACGCTGTCGGTGCCTTCTTGCGGCGCGTCTTTGTCTTCCTGCATGATGACTTGCGCTGTGCCCCGCTGCTGGTGTCGAGCGCTCGATGTTTCAAGTGCGTGAAGCTCCGAGCATGAATGTGGTACGACATCTTATCCTTGCTTGGTACGGCGTTCGTCAGGACGAGAAAGAAGGGGTCAGTGAAACCCACACCGGGCAACCGCACCTCCAGGTATTTCAGTACCTCCAGCAGCGTCTTCTCCGCCCCGGCGGCAGACTCGCCGGGAAGGTCGAGGTCTGCGTAGAAGTCACACGGCACTTGCTCACGTCCGCAGATGGTGTGGAAGTGCCGCAAATGATCGGGGAACAGCAACAGCCGCTGAGCAACGATTAGTGGATAGCTGCACTGCACTAACGGGCTTTGCAAGCCGAGATCGTTGTTGAATAGCGTGAAGCCAGGGATCGGCGTGCCGCGCAAGTATGAAGTAGAGATGCGCTTTGACGAGGTCGTCTGCGTAGCCTTGGCGAACGTATCGAGCTGCGCCTGCATGTCAGCCACGCTCCCCCAGTGTCCTTCATAGAAACGCGCACCAGCGCGAAAGTGTAAGAAGGAGAAAGCGGTGGACTTCTTCTCTTGCCGGGCGAGGATCAAGTCAGTCGCGGTCGCCTCCTCCATCAGCTGGTCGACACGATAGCTTCGGGACACATCGGCGTGCAGGCCACGGAAGGGGTTTGTCAAGAGCTGATGTTGCTGCTCATTTATGGTCGACATCGCCGAAGACGACAGAGAAGCCGGCCCGCCAAGGTCATCACCGTCACTGCCGCTGCCTCCACCAGATGCCGGCTCCTCGGCACGCGTGGGAGGTGTCACTAGCCCATTCTTTACCCTCGACCGAAATTTGAGTGAAACCGGGATAGCGTTGGCGGAGCCGCCGTCGGCAGTCACCTCATGTTTCTTCAGAAGCCTCTCTACAGAGTTCACAGCGTCACCGGCAGCACCTTGAGATCCACTGTCGCCGCCCTGGTTGGCTAGTACCTGCGCTGGTGTGCGGCGTTGGCGTCGACGAGACCCCGTCGCACCCCCGTGCCGGTACTCCGTCGAGCGGAACAGCTCACCGTCGATCTCAATTGTGTCCGGCGACGCCACAGCAGTCATAGCACGGCCCCCAGTGCTGCCACTTCGATTTGATCTTGCGGAGGCAAGAAGAAGAGGCGAGTTGCACAGTGTGCCGCCGAGGCAGCGCTGAAGGAGATTCCTGCATGGACGCATGGTGAAAGGGCGTGCGTGTGTGCGCGCAGGCCTCTCCTTCTCTACCGCTGAACACGTCTATGCAAGAGAAAAGCGACGGATAAAGGAAAGACAAAGTGGAGGAGATTCGCGCACGTTTCCGTTAGACCGGTCACGCACGGGGAAAGGGGTAGTTGCTCGCTCGTTCTCGCTTCGGCTGTTGCAAGTGTGCGTGGCAGGCGTGAGCGCGCCGGTAGTACTGTAGGCGCCTGCGTGCCTGCTCGGTGCTCTCGGGTGTATGCGCGTCAGACGTAGCTGAAAAGAAAGCTGAAAGGAAAAAAGGGGGGTGAAAAGACAAGCGAGTGGCAGGAGGAGTCGATCAATCACGTCTTACAGCGTTGCGGAGAGAGGTGAAATGAGAAAGATGGTGAGGCGGCAGCAGCAACAGCAGCAGTACGAGGGAGAGGGGATGGGGAGGGGAGGCTCGTTTGTGTTTCCGTGAGTGTCAGAGCATGAAGAAGAGGCCCAAAAAGCAAAGGGTGCCAGTCCCTCTCTTTCGAGCGTAGGCAGGAGACACTCAGAGAGAGAGAGAGAGCGGTGAGGAAGACCAGCGGGGGTGAGTACACGTGGAGTGCAAACAAAATCGAATGAGGTGCGCTGAAGAAGTGCGACGCCGAAAGAAAGGCGGCGGGAGCCAAGGTGAAGTTGATGGCCGATAGACGACGAAGAGGAAAGAAGAGCTGCTACGGGTGGGGTAAGGGGGTGGAGGGGGTGGAGGGGGAAAGTCTCTATAAATATGTCTATGGTCGCGAGTGTGAGAATGGGTGCGTGGGCGTTTAAAAGCTCTGAGAGCGGGCGGCGGCAGCAACACACAGCGGGGAGAAGAAAAGGGGGGATGCCTGCAGAGCTGCGGTGAGAGTGAAGGTGTGTTTGCGCGTGCCCATGCGGGGGAGAGGGGTCTAACCAGCTGCCGGGCATACGGAATATCGAGATGTGGGTGTGGGTGTGTGTGTGGGTGGGTGGGTGTTGACAGACGCACACCCAAACGCGCAGCGGTAAAGCAGACGCCGCCGTCACACGGAGTGGGGAGAAGAGGAGAGGGACACAACAGGCAAGCGTGTAAGATGTACGCGTGAATATCAAAAGAGAGGGCGGCGGGGAGGCATTAGAGAAGCGGAAAGAAAACGACATGAGGCGGGAGAAGGTTATCGAGAGGAAAAAATTGCCGAGAGTACGCACACCAAGAGAGAGAGAGTCCACACGTTTTGCCTGCGTGAGCAGTGCCGCGCGCAGAAATGCAAGCGCCTGTGATAGGGAAAGCAGGCATGCACGCACTCTTCAGTACACCAGGGTCGGTCACCATGGAAAGAGACCCATCAACGCCGCATATCTCGCGTTGCAGCAAACGACTCTGTGCCACCAGTCCTCCACTCGTTTCTTTCGCCTCTCCTTCTGAGCTTTTCCATTTTACCAACAAGCGGCACAGCATACATACATACATGCACACATACAATCGTCACGCTCATGGGCATAGACGGAAAGAAGTGGGGGAAGAGGTCATCGAGAACACCTAAAGAGAATGTAAGTGTGCTACACACATACACTCATACAGATCACTTTTACGCCAGCATATCAGCACACACACACACACGCACACGCACGCACACATCGAGGAGCGGCAGCCCGTGCTCTCATGCGCCGTTCAGGCACATGAGAGCAACACCCCCCTCCTCCTATCTACGCACAAACGCGCGCGCGTGCATGCCAGATTCTTACGCGTACTGCTTGTAGAGCAGCTCTTGGAACTCGCGGATCGCATGAACCATTCGCTCCATCTGCGCGAGCGGCGGCAGAATCGTCGTTCGGAAGTGCAGCGTCCCCGCCGCCTGGCCAAACCCGGACCCCGGCACCACCACAACCCCGCTCGACTCGAGCAGCTCCAGTGCCCAGCGCGCATCCAGCGCCAGCTGCCGCCCCTCCTTCGCGTTCAGCTCCTCGTTCCGCGCGCCGTACCGCGCAGGCAGCGTGATTGTCGAGAAGGCGTACATCGCGCCCTCCACCGGCTGGCACGAGAGCCCACGCACAGTCGCAAGCTCGCGTGCAAGCAGCGCAGCGCGCTCCTTCAAGCTCGTAAAGATCCCGTCGTACTCGCGCCGGTACAACGTGTAGCTCGCATCGCCCTCACGCGGCGGCGAGCACATCAGCGCCGTCATCACCTGCCCGTTCACATTCGCGCACAGGTTGATCGAGCACAGCTTTGTAACCTGCGCGCGCAGCTCACCGGGCAGGTTTGTCATGCAGAAGTACCCACCACGCCGCCCGCATTCCCCAATCACGCCCTTCGACGTCGAGTGCAGCGACACGAGCATTGTCTCCACGCAGTACGGCTCAGGCATCCCAAGCACAACCTCACGGAAGCTAACGAACTGGCGCCGCGGGTCGTACACGTTTTCCTGGTACACCTCATCCGCAAGCAACAGCATCCCACGTTCGTGGCAGAACCGCACCACGTCTTCCATCACGCAGCGCTCCAGCACATTCCCTGTCGGGTTCCCTGGGTTGATGCACACAAAAATGCGCGGCGTCGCGCCGCTCTCGGCCACGCACTGGTCATACGCAGCAGCGAGGTCTGACGCCTGCACCCCCCACCCCTCCGCCTCGCGCAGGTAGTACGGCACCTTCACCCCACCAAGCAGCGTGATCTGCGCAGAGTACAGCGGATACTGCGGGATCGGGACCATCACCGCGTCGCTCGAACCACCAATAAGAACTTGCAGAAACACCTTCACACCCGTGCTCGCCCCGTCCGTCAGACAGACATCGTCCACCGTTGCAGCGGGGCCTACGTGGTGGCTGTGCTGGTTAATGTGGGCAGCAACAGCAGCGCGTGCGAACCGGTACCCAAACGACTCCGTGTACGCCCCAGTGCCCGTGCCGATCTCCGCAAGGAACTCACGCGCTCGCGCAACGGCGTCCACTGGCAGCCGCGCGACTATCTCCGGGTCCTCCAGCAGAAACGGCGCATCCACCAGCGCCATTACCTGCCGGCAGAACGTCAGTGGCATCTGCCCCAGCGACTGCGGGTTACCAATGTTGCAGTACACAAGGCTCTGGAACGAGTAGGAGCCGCGGCCAGCGGCCAGATCCGCCTTGATCTCGTCCGCGCGGGATGGGATTAACCCTCGCACGGCGTACTCCGCCTCGATTACGCGGGGGTTTAGGTGGCACGGCTTCGGTGCCAAGCGACAAGCAACGTTGCGCAGCATGTTGTAAGCTCTGACTGCGACGGTAAGTCTTCTTTCTTTCAGGTATGTGTGTGAGTGAGTGTGTGTGTGTGGGGGGGAGGGGGGTGCTTGTACTGCGGCAGTCGTGCTTGTACCGGGTCAGCTTCCACGCGTACTCCGCTTGATACAGAGGATGCGCCGTCAGAGCGAAAATGTGTAAGGGACTAAGAGAAGAGAGGAGAGAAGGGCCAACCTCGATGTAGTGGAGCGAGAAGGCATACACACGCATACACACGCGCATCGAGCCCTTTCCCCTCCCCTTTCAGGCATCTTCATCTCCCTGAGATCACGATTGCGCGTGCGTACCTACCGGCTACCCTTCGCTGCTGATACGCCAACGCCAAAGGTCACGGCCACCACCACATTCCCTAGCACTGTTCCTGCAACCAAGTCTTTCTCTTCCGTTGCGTTCGATTTGCGTGTTTCTTTGGTTGACGTAGGCGACGCGTTGGTGTAGCCTTCCGCCCCTCCCCCCTACCGCGTATCAGATCCGCAGTTCTGTGGGGTTGCATCATCGTGATGATCGGCGCCATTTCCTCTTCCTCGGAAAGGACAAAGACGTTCCCATACCTGCGAATGGGGGGGGGAGTGGCGCTTCGTCAGTCCGTCAATGAGCGGAAGTGCAGTGCGGCCTTTTTCTGCGGCCTGGCGGCGCTCTTGCCTCGCCACCTCGCTCACCTTCGTGCAGGGCGGCTCCTCTCGAGTCTCGCACGCACGCACGCACACCTCCTTTAGACCTCTCCCCTGTCCTGATCAGAATGGCGCGGCGAACCGTCTCTCGAGCTGCGACAGCGATGACACCTCAGAGACGGATGGCGCAGACCTTGCGCTTGCCGTGGTCGTCACCACCACCCCTACTGTGAGCGCTGACCCCGCTAGCCACCGATCTTGCCCTTCAGTTCCGGGCTGTGCTCCTTGAGCCACTGCTGTCGAGTCGCTCATTCCCTTCCGCGCCGCTGATTGGCCCTCCTTTTGTGCATCCGTGAGCTGAGCCGTGGTGGCGGTGGTCGAGTAGGAGAGCTGCCGAGGATCAAGCTCGACATCGGCGCCGACATCGCTCTCCTTCACACAACGTGCCGAGGCTGCAGGATGACCTTCTGCAACAACGCTTCTCCCGAAGTGTGCGGAATCAGTGTTAGGCAAACGTGCACTGACAGTCAACACAGAGTCGGCGGCGTCTGCAGGTACTTCCCCAGCCGCGCTCACACCCACAGACGACCGTACTACGCCGCGGCTCTCTTCAGGTTCGTGCTGGCCCTGGTGCTGAATGTAGCATCCGCGTTCCTGCGGGAAAAGAGATCTGGGCACAGTGATACTGGCACCGCTCCGCAAGTCCCCGTTGAGGTGAGGGTCTGCAGCTGTCGCTTGCCACGGTGACGGGGATGAGACAGTGGCACTGTGCGCGGCCGGGACTATCGCGTGTGGTAGATGGCCCAGTGATTGCAAGAGCTGCTGCTGTCGGCTGGCAAGTTGTTCAAGCGTGTGTGCAATGCCGCCGTCTCTGAGACGGGTCTGAGTGCTTGTCGCTGTTGATAATGCTGATGGCGTCGTTTGTAGAGTTGAAGTGGTCAGACGACCTCGCCGAGTCGCAGAGGCAACTCCGTCAGCTCCACATTGCTCTCTCTCAGAATCGTGCCGGCGTGCATCACTTCGGCTGCTGTCACCTGGGCCAACCATGCGAGTCGCCCCGCCGCCGTTCACGAAGCTCACCGTAGACACTGGCTGTGGGGTCGGTCGCACAAGCGGCACTGCAACGGACGAGCGGAGAAGAGACGCAGAGCCGAAATCGTCTTCATCCACTTCTCCTACACTACTGACACCATCTCCGCGGCATCCATAAGCAGCAGGGACAGAGGAACTGCCGTCTAGCCGCTGCCGTGCTGCATGGTGCGGCTCACGCTGGGGTGTCCCCTCGTGTTCGTGAGCAGCGAGTACTTGCTGCACGGTGTCGCGAAGATATTGCTGAAGCGCCGCATCTCCGCTGTGAAGTACGTTGCGGTGGCGGTTGATGTTCAACGCCCTGCGCTCCATCACCGGCGACTTGTCAGAGGCCGCAGCAGCACCGAAGGAAGCCCCCGATGAGGGATGTGGCAGCTGCGCGATGAGCTCCGCCGCGCGGGCGCCTGGTGCAGATGCTCCGTTGTCATAGGTGAGGCTGTCTCCCAGTGAAAAAGATGGCTGCGCACCGCGAGTATCGCCAGTCCCGCTCACTCTGTCGCTTGAGACAAAACTTCCGCGGTAAGTAGAGGGCGTGAGGTACGTGTTGAAGGCACGGACTTGTGCAGTAGAAATAGCCGTCAGCTGTGCCGACACCGCGCGTCGCGGATGGCTTACTGCTGCAACAGCAACACCACCTGCATCTGCGCCCCTATTCAGCATCTTCGCCGGGAAACTTTGCGCACGCGGCGCTCTCACGACATCATCGAAGAAAACCTCGCCTGCCTGCCTTGCCAGCGGTGACGCCCACCGCGGTCTTTGTGTGAGTGAGCATCCACGCGTGAGCTCTGTAGCATAGGGACCTGGACTAGCAGTACCGCCCGAAATCACCGCCTGCAGCTGGTGTCGCTGCTCTTCCTCGTCAGAGATGTTGTAGACGTGACCCACCTGTTGACGGGAGGGAAGGGGTGTAGAAAGTAGCTGTGCTCTTGTCGCGCCGGTGGGGGTGCGCAGGGGATTCTCCCCACCAGTGGCTGCTGCTACCCCAACGCCAGCGGTGGTGTGGCCCTGGATAAAGGAGGGCACTCGCAGAGGCGATGAGAACGTCGATGTGTCACCACCAGCACCGCGGAACACGGCTGCAGTAGAGTATGCTGAGGCAGCATTGCCAGCCGATCCCTGAGCCCGCCACGGAGAGCTACCACCAGCTGCGCACGGCGTCCCCGGATGTAAAGGCGGCGTGGCGGTCAGTGGGAACCCGGCGCGGAACGAGAGCGGCGGCTGAAGTAGATGCCCCCCTTCGGCGGATGGTCCCGCGTGCCCCTCGCCATCAGACTGGCCTGTACCTCGCTGCACAGTGCGCTCGATCGTCTCCACGTGCTGCTCGGTTGTTGCCTGCGTCGGCGTCGCTGGTGGGCGCTGAAGACTCGAAGAAGTGTTATCCGGCGCAGGCTGCGCGCGTTTCACACGAACAGCACTCCTGAAAGTCGACGACACAGCCCCCTCCGCCTCGCTGGCAGATGGGACAGATTCGCCGCCCTCCGGTACAGCATAAGTGGTGTCGCCCTCGTCAGTAGTTGCGGTATGGCCGGTATGTTGGCCTTTGCGAGACGATGGGGAGGGGGCACTGCCCTGCGCCTCCGCCGCCCACTCGAGCTGCAGCGCTGGTGACCAGCCCTCCCTCTCTTCCTCGTCCCCTTCCGCTGCCACCTCGCCCTTTCGGCGACGTCGGCTACCGCACACGGACACCCGCGGCACCCCAAGAAGGGATGCCAGTGTGTGGCGCGCTGCCTGCCGCATCTCTCGCGTCCATGTGGCCTGCTCCATGGCGCACCGCAGGAGCTCCGCTTCTCTCTCCTTTTCTCGCAGGCGCGCCTGGAGAACATGCACGCTCCCCTCGGCGCGCAACAGCTGCTGGGCCTGTGCTGTGTGCGCCTGCTGTAGCCGCTCACGCGCCTCTTGTTCACTAGAGCATGTAGCCTGCAGCGTCTCTGTATCGCGCTGGATGCGGCGAGTGGTAGCTTCGTGCTGAAGCGCACGCGCCTGAGCCTCCTCCAACTCTGCGCGGAGAGCGCGGAGCTGTTGGCGGAGATCGTCCTCGAGCTTTGAGGCGCGAGTTGTCAACTCCCTCGTCCGCTCGCTATGGGACTGCTGAAGGACCTCCTGCTGTCGCAGTGCTTCTTGCACCGCTTTGCGGGAAGCGGCCAGATCGTCTTGAAGCGTCCGAGCACGGTGCTGCTCCTGTGAGACCTGACCTCGGTACAGCTGCTCCAGGTCCTGGACACGCTGCGCGTAGCGCTGCGCATCTTGGCGCGCCGCCTCCTCCTGATCAGCCAGCCGCAAGCGGAGCGCACCTACCGTCCGCTCCAGCTCCGCGCGGAGCTGCTCCTTCTTTGTCACCACCACCTCCAGCTCCGAGAGGCGCCATCGCATGGACTCGCGTTCCTCGTGCGCAGCAGTTTGACCGGCGCCGAGCTGATCCAGCTCCTGCTGCACTAGCCGTGCCTCATGCCGGGTCGCTGCCGCCCTCGCCTGAAGCTGCTCCTCCTTTTCTCGAAGGGCAGAGCGGAGCTGCTGCGCGTGTGTCTCGGCCTGTTCTCGCAGCGTTTCACGATGCTTTGACTCTTCACTGTGAATCTCGGCTTGCAGTTGAATTAACTGCCGGCGCAAGTCGGTACAGTCAGCCATGCAGGCGTCGCGCTGTGCCTGCATGGCGTCCCTCTCACTAACGAGCGTGTCCAGCTGCTCACGGAGATGCTTGGAGTTGCCGGCCCACTCCAACTCAAACTCCTGAATGCGCTGCTGCTGGTGCGCGTGGCTTGCCCGCAACAGCTGGTGCTCTTCGTTTTGCATCTCGTGCTGCATGCGGAGACTGCTCAGCTGTAGTCGCAACCCGTCCGTCTCGCGCGTTGCCTCCTCATAGTCGCCCTGCAGATGCTGGAACAAGGTGTGCAGCTCACTGAGCTCCGCTGCGGCAGTGTCGCGCTCCTGCACCAATGCGCGAATGCGATCGCGCTGCTGCTCGACCAGCAGAGGAAGCGGCACCGAGCGAGCGAGGGTGCCATCCGCGACGGGATGCGGAAAGTGGCCTCCGCAAGCCTCCTGGGTGGTTGTGGGCACCATGGGTAGCGACCGGTGTTGCGGCTCAAGAGTGGTGGCGCCACCACTGCTTCCTCGATCACGTGGGTATGAGCCGCTCCGCTTGCCCCCTGAGAGCACTGTAGCCTGCGAGGACTTCGGCGAGGAGGAGGCTGTGGATGCAGAACGTAACGAAGTGGCTGACGACGGCGCTGCCGTCATCGCTGACACTCTCACCAGACCTGCTGGAATATCGGGTCGGTTGCTAAGCACGCCTTCCCCAAAAGTTCTCGGGATGTGCTCTCGAGATGAAAGAGTGGCGGAAGATGTGGACAGAGAGGATGACGATACCGAGCGTTGGCGGCCCAACGTGCTGCTGTCAGCAAGGGCCCCGGTGGCAACACCGAGCGTTGAGCGCTGCGCACTACAGGCCGAGACACCGTCCTGATCTACCAGTGGCGGTGGCACCTGCAACGTGGCAGGCATACGGATGTCTATGGTAGACCCCCTCCCCCTTTCGTGTTGGGTGTGGGAGATACACGTGGCCTCCACGTCTACTTTACGGGACGCACCCCGAGAGGACCGACGCGTGGATGTCGTCTCACGCTGCTCCTCCCTCGTGTGAGTCTCACGGTGAGATGCGACGCACAAACACCAGCGTACACACACGCCCTCTCCTCCTCAACAAGGACGGGTGGGGGTTCTCTACGAATTCCGCGCACACAGAGACAAGATAGGGCAGGAAAAGAAGCGCACCCCCCCCTGGGTGGTGCTGAGAGAGCGCCAGCGCACTACGGTGTAGGGGTGGGTGTCAATGCGGTTCTATGGATGTGCAGGGGAAGTTGCCGCTGTGTCGTGCTTGGCAGCCGCTCTCTTCGTGTTGCGGGGAAGTGCGCCACTTCCTGATATCCCCTCCCCCTCCCCCCCTACATACACACACACACACACACACAGCCTTAAGGCAACGCGTGCAGGTTAAAGAGACAATAACGAGGGGACGGAGGAGACCTGTGAAAAAAAAAGAGAGAGAGGGAGAGAGGCAGGGTCGTAGCAACGATAAGGGGGTCGAATGGAGCGGGGGGGGGCGGGGGCATCTTGACAGCCTATAACGGCCCCATTTGGTTTGCATTGCGGGCCTGTGGATGTGTCCCCAGACGCCGTTCGCCCCAAAAAGGCAATATCGATGTGCGGAGAGCTGAAGGGGAGGGAAAGCGGCAGCACTGCAGGTGCGGCTACCGTACAGAGTCGCGCACATCCATCAGCACGCACACACACACGTAGCAACCCAAGAGCCTCACCCGCATGTGTTCAGCATATCTTCGTTAATCTAACGATGGGTGTCCTACTAGACCTGGACGCACGCACGCACAATTTCACGTGGCGAGATGTGTTATCTATACACGCAAAGCACTGGAAGAACAGAACTCGTCAGAAGCAACGGTATCGTCTTCACGCTATGCGCGTGGGGGGAGGAGGGTGTGCGTCAGTGGGCCATCCCCACAGACCCTCAAGAAGGTTCTCGAGTGTGCCAACGATCACCTTCGGCCTCGCTCACCAGAGCTGCGTTCACTTGGTCGATCAACCTTCAGACGCGCGACAACGCGGCACAAGCGGACTCCCGTGCCGCTGCTGCTGTGGTTGCGGTTGCTGCGCTGGCGAAGATGCCGACTGCGTCGCCGCAGAGGCGGATGCTGCCGCGGGGAGAGGTGAACCGCCTGTGCGTGCTCTGATCTGAAGAAGATGCATTGCCTGTGCTCTCAGCATGCAGATGTCTTGGTGACGACTGCGAACAAACGCCACTGGTGGCATATCACCCACACTCGGCGCTGTGGATGCTGCGACGGCAGCGAGCGCTGCAGAAGATGACGCGGAGACGGGGGTGCTGGCGGCAGGACCGCTGCGTAACTGAAGTGTCCGTCGACTATTAGGCCCATCCTCGGCAGCTCTCTGCGGCACGCTGCTCTCTGTGCCGTCTTGCCCGCCCTCGCCAGCCGCAGACAACGTTGCAGAAATCGAGGCTGCATCCTCGTTGCTGGCGCTGTTGTGGCCGGATGGCATCACCAGCTCCGCCATGGTACTGAGATGCTCTTCAGCCTTGTTAAGGTGCTGCAGTGCCGCAGCAGCGCGTGCATGGTGAAGGACAGTCCGGCCCGCTGCCACCGCGCCCAATGACGGAGACGTCATCAACGGCATACTATTCGCACTTGGCGAGAAGAGTACCATGTCGTGGCTTGGGGAGCGTGCAAACCCCTCGATTGAGCTCCGCGCTCGCTGCACGTAATGCTGAACGATGAAGGGAAGGGCGAGGAGCAGATCCTCTGCCGACGCCGCGGGGCTTTGCGCAAGCTTCTCCAGATACACGCATGCACGGGTGTAGCTCGAGTTGGAGATGTGGTGCGTAGCGATCCGCCGCACGTACGCCGGGTAGCTGGGCGAGGAGCTCGAGTCGTACGTCTCTGCGCGCTCGAGGCAGGCGATGCTCTCGGCAATGCGACCGTCATGCTCCAAGCAGTTGGCCACCGCCACCCACATCCCCGGATCTGCCGGCCGCAGCGATGTGGTGTGCCAATAGTAGTAGAGGGCGTGGTGGTACGCCTCCAGCAACTCGTAGATCTGCCCCAGGTTGTACCAGCCGCGGTAATCGCGCTCGTTTAGCTCGACCGCCGTCCGGTACGCCTCCACAGCGGCTGTCGTGTTTTTCACCTCCACGTAGGCGTGCCCAAGTAGCAGCCATGCCTCAGCGCACTGTGGGTCGATCGCGGTCGCGCGATGGAAGTGCAACGCAGCTCGATCGTGTTGGCCGAGCAGCACGTAGTAGTTCCCCACAGTGAAGTTCGTCTCTGCCCGGAACGCGTCCGCCTGGTAGACCGACTGGGCGAGGCTGCTGAGACCCAGACGGTCGCGCTTCGTGTAAAGCACATTCGAGTAGTCGTACAAGATAGCGAGGTAGTGCGGGTCGATGACACGAATGCGCTGGTAGAGCGCCTCCGCCTTATCGAGACGGTTGCGTTGGTGGTAATAGAAGTGTGCAAGCTGGCTGAGGAAGAACGGCGTGTCGGGGAACAGTAACGAGAAGCACTCCCACGCGTTGGACGGCGCGGCGGCGAGGAGGGGCGGCGTTGCGCCGGCGTTGGTTCTCGACGGTGGCGAGATGCGCATGCCTGCTTTGGCGGTCGTGGTGGTAGTGGTGGTGGCGTCTCCTTCGGGCAGTGCAGAACAAGGCGGCAAAGTTGAGCCAAGGAAGACGTCGCTCATGGCGTTTGCTGACGTCGCCATCAGGTGTGGCCCTTCTGGCGACGGAGTGGACCCGTCGCTTGGAGCTGAGGCGGCCGCAGCGGCGATGCGCAGTCGCGCCGATGCCACCGGCGTTACCCCTAGCAGCCCCCGCACCTCGGCAGCGAAGATGTCCGCCATGAAAAAGGGCTCCAGCCCATCCAGAGCGACCTCCAGATCCCCGAGCTGCGCCTCACGGCTCACGAGGCACGCGAGGTCTTCCCAGGCGCACCGCAGTAGTGGGTTGACGCTCACCGCCGCCAGCAGAAATGTCGCACTCTCCTGGCGCATGCGAAGCTCCCGTAGCACCACACCCATCAGCCACGACAAGTATGGATCCACACGTAACAGGGGTGATGTAGGTGCTATGTCTGCTGCGCCACCTCGTACCGCCGTCTTGGCGGCTGGAGAGCCAGCTGGCGAGGCGTTCAAGAAGACGGATGAGGCGGCCGTGTTAGGAGAGACTGTGTCATGCATGTAGCCAGCCGGCTGTGCTGTCGCAGGCCGAGAGGCAGAGGCGCCTGTGGTCATCACGGCAGGTTCTCCGGTTGCCGCTGCCCCTACCACGGTGCTGCTTGCCACCCACAACGCGCTAGATGTCGTCCACGGGCGCTTGGTGCTCGGCGTGTGGTGAGCGCCTGAAAGAGCCCCTCCCTGAGCAGCGTGTAGTGCTGCCTCGTCGCCATGCTGCTGTTCGGAGTCGTTGTTACTAGAGCTCGGCAGGTTTAGCATGTTCACTGGGTTGCGCATCGCTTCGAGCAGGTAGGCACGCAGCACTCGTGCATGTGGGTGCAGTGCTCGCTGCGGGCCACTGCGACCCATGCCGCTACCATCTGCGCTGCCTCCCTGGGCAGCGTTATTACTCAGTTGCTTGGACTTCACGCCATCCATGAAGAGGGCGTATAGGCTGAGGAACTGGAGGAGGGAAGGCAGCGTCGTTGTGCGGAACCCGCGGACCACCTCCGGTGGAGGCAAGGAGAGGCCCCCTCCATTTCCAAATGCCTCACCCGCCGGCATGGAGCACGTCCCCCCCGTTGCCGAAGAGAGGGGTGCGCCGCAGTCACTGCCAATAGCCGTGTTGCGCATCACCTCGTGCAAGATGAGATGATGGCAGCGCTGATACTCACCCTTGGTGAAGTGCCCCAGCGCGACTCGGTGCAGACGCTGCCATCTGGCGTGTACAGAGGCGCCGACAGGGGAGGTGGCATGCCTACCTCCGGCTATGGCGTGACCGTTGAACGCAGCGCTATCCAAATCCATCACGGTGTGAAGAAGGCGGCAAAGGGAGTTCCCATCGCTGCCGCAGTGTGAGCACGCCGGCAGCGGGGCGGAGAGCAGCGACGGTAGTGCGTGCAGGCTCACCTCACTCAGCCACGTTGCTGCATTTGTGAGACCGCGCCGCGCGCACTGAACCGCAACAGCATCCATTGCCTCACCAACGGTGAGGCTCAGAGATGCACAGGCTTCGGTGCTCACTGGCGTTGTATCACCGACGGCGGCAGCAGTAGCATGAGAAAGCTGCTGAAACGCGCCAAGGCCGCCCCTCGTAGCGCTGTAAATCCTGCCGTGCCCTGATGTCCCTTCTACACTGGGCAAGGACGATGAGGATGCACATTCCATCTTTGGTGTGCGTGCGTGCATGTGGGTGGAAAGATGTTCCTTATGATGAGAAACATGTGCGCGTTTAAGTGGGTATGCAAGGACGCTTGCACCCGCTCTCTCTCCCCTCCCTTTTCCAGCCTTGAAGTTCGTGGTGAAGCGTAATCGCCAAAGACGGTATTAGCCCAGCCTAAGATGAAGGAGAGCGCAGCGATAGGGCGCTTCCACAGGACCTCGTCGATGGTAGGAGTGTGTGTGTGTGTGCGTGTGTGCCATGAGTAGAAAAGTGTATAAAATGAAAGTAGCGATCGAGGTGAATGTGAATTATTACCCGAAGAGGGGAAGGAAGAGCGGCCATGCGACAGAGGTGAGATACGGGGCCTGGAAGGCGTAGGGGCGTGGAAGGCCACCATGTAGAGTCGGAAGCAGAAAGAAAGGCCTTCACAAGGAGAGCCCCCCCCTCCCCACGTCGCCCACTGTTGTGCGCCCACATACGTACACGTCGCCGGGCTTAGAGGGGGCACACGCGCTGCTGACGCCGCTCACCAGCTTTGCAGTCAAGAGAGAGAGAGAGAGAGAGAGAGAAACGAAGGGTGAAGAGCTGCCTCCCGCACCGTCTCTCCCGTTCGTTTCCTGCTGTGGCTCTGATAGATTCAAGGGATTTATAGACCCGCACGACGCACACCGACATACAGTCACGACAACACGTGTACAGTGAGAATCAGTCAACAACAGGTGCAGCAAGACACACACACACACACACACACACACGTACGCACACGCACGCAGTCGTGGGAAGGGGGGGGGACGCATGGAGTGCGAAAGAGAGAAGAAAAAGCGGCGCAAGTGTAGACGCGCGCGGTGGTGGACTCCGCCCCAGCACAGACGGACCCCCACGCGCGCAGATGCACAGGCCCTCGTATGCACGCGCCAAGAGAGAGAGAGAGATACGGCAAATACGCGGCAACTGGGAGGAATGCGGGGGCTGACAAGCGAAAACAGCACCAGAGCGAGTGGAGGAAGTCACTGACGTACGCAGACGGAGGCCCCGGTGAGAGAAAAAATAAAGCAAAGGAAACCATCGAAAGAGCCCGACGCTGTCACAGGGGGCGCGCATTCTGCGATCACCTGTGGGCTCACAGCACCGCCTCCTCCGACATGCCTCATCACAGATTCCCAATCCTACCACCGAGGCTACGGCGTCTCTCCCTCATCCTTCCCATCCTCCATGAAGCCCAACCACCTCCCCCCCCCACCCCACACCCCACCCCTCGTGGGAGATACCCAAAGAAGACAGAAGCGATTACGACCCGCAGTCCTTCAGAGAGGTGCCAGGGGAGCAGATGCCCTGCACAACGCCTTCTAAGTGTATCCGCTCCGCCACGTGCGCCATCACCGCCGGGCTCGCCGCTGTCGTATTCGTGCCAGCGATCACGGCGTTCGTCTCCACGTCGTACGGCGCTACGTTCAGCCACGTCAGCACTGTCGGTAGCACGTCGAGCTGCGTAACTGGCCGCTGGAGCGGCGCCAGCGTCACAGAGCGCTTTGCGTTGCTGGTGTAGGTCGCCATGAAGAAAGCGATCGTATTCTCGGGGGAGAGGGAAAGTGGGGTATCGTACCGCTTGCCACTGCCACCGTGATTGGAGACCCCGAGGATAAGCCAATTCTCCTTCTGGCTACGAGAGCGGTCGCGCACGTAGCTGATCACCTGGCCCACCAATGCATCTAGCAGGTACACCTGCGCGACATACTCCTTGGAGGAGGCGCTGTACTGGAACTCCGGCAGGTAGGCACTAGCCGCCCGCACCGCCAGTGCGTCGAAGTGGAAGACAAAGAGGGAGTCGTCCAGGTTGTCGGCGACCGTGTTTTGCGTGGCGGTCCCCTGCGTCGGGGTCGAGTAGGCGAGACCGCCGAATATGCTGTTCAGCTGGCGCGTGAACTGCGCCTCGGCTTGGCCGCCACTGCAGTTCTGCGGGTTCGTCGGTGAACTCATCTTGCGCGTGTCCATGTTGCACGAGGATGGCGCCAGGCAGTCCAGCTGCACGTTGCCCGAGTACTCGTCGATGCTCAACCGCAACAGCTCGGCTTGTGATGCAGCGCACTCCATGTCGAGCACACCCGGCTGAGAGCAGCTGCCAGAGACAAAGCTGAGAGAGTTGATGACGTGCGAGGTGCCCACCACCGACACCTTCATCCCCGCATCCTTCACGCGCTTCGCGATACTGGGGTACATTTTGGAAGTGGTTGCGTACGCTGACATACCTTCCAGACTTCTATTGTACACCTGGTGCGCGCGTGGTGGCATACCAGAGAAGAGGGACGTCATCGCGGCCGCTGCACTCACGTACGCCTCCCCAGAGGTGTCGTTTTCCACCACCACAGCACGGGCGCAACTAGACTGAACACTCGTCGAGCACTCAGCCCACACCCCACTCGGTGAGGAGAGCAGGTGCGCGATGTTCGGTATGTGCACACCAGACTGCATGAGAGCGTGGAAGACGGTGCCTGAGAACCCCTCCAGCACGATGACCGCCACACGTGGGGAGGCCCCGACGTTCGATCCGGTACCGTTTGTATAGACGATGGCTGTAAAGATGGCAATGATCATGCACGCCGTAAGAAGTGGAACGACGATGCGAGAGCAGCAGCCGCCCTTGGGGCCGCTGATCTCGTGCTCTTCATCCAGCGTCTTAATAATTTCCTTCACAGAGCGTAGGTGCTGCTGGTGCCTGTCCGTGCCACCAGGAACGGCGCCCGCGGGATTCGTGGCGCGTAACTCAATGGGCGTGCTCTTCCGGCTACCCGCTTGCACCGCCCGCGAGGCCCCGTCGTCAAGGTATGATTCGCCGAACATCTCCACGATGTCGAGCCCCTTTGTTTTCTTCTTTCTTTCCTCTAAATCCTACGGTAATCTGCCTGAACGAACGCTTGACAGATGCGCTGCCTCGCCTCACAAGTGGCACGCGATAGGACAGCGGTGCGGGAGCACCTCTGCATACGCGGGGTGCGTGTCTGTGTGTGGCTGTGTGGGATGACGACGACGGCGATGATGAGTGTGCGCGGCGGAAACAAAGGAGGGCACGCAGGCAGCGGCAAAAAATGCCCCTCGTGCAGAAACGCTCGAGCGCAGTGCCTCTTCTCCGTACGAGAGGCGACAAAAGGAGGCGGGCAAACACGAGTGCGCCTCTCCCGCTACTCTCTCTTTGTGTGCGTGTGGGGTGTGTGGGGTGTTGTGTGTGTGTGTGTGCGCTTGAATGAGTTGCTGCGCGCAGCGCACACGACAACGCCAAATTCAGAGGAAGATGGAGACAGTCGCTTCTACGAGCCTTCGAGATGGCAAAGAGGAGGGCGGGACAAGGAGGAAGAGAAAGAGAGAGAGATCGAGAGAGAGAGAAAGCGATGATGATAAAACACAAGAGAAGGTGGAGTTGAAGAGAATCAGCAGGCGCTACATACATGAGCGGGAAGGAGTGTGTATTCGGGGATGTTTTCAGGGGGAGTACGAAAATGAAGGGAGAGGCGTTTGTGTGAGCGTGTGTGCTACCTTGCGGCACTGCACATGAAGGTCACCCCCCCCCCTCCAAGCGGCAGCTCTCGCTCTCTCGCTCTCTTTTCCATTCACTGAGCCCTTTCATATTCACATGTTGTTTCCAGCGTTTCTGCTTACCTTTATTGTGCCAGCTTAAACAGCCGAGAAAGCCGTAGGCAGTGTAAGATGAAACAATGAGGAGGAGAAAACTCATTTGCATTGGGTGTGCCTGCAGTGGCAGAAGTGGAGACAGCCACCACGTGCGCACGCTGCCGGCTCAACTCTACGAAGATATACATACACACACGAATACATAGAAGAACACGTGTTTCCAACGTGTCCATTCACTGCCGTACAACATGGTCTCAACTCAGCTCTACCCGGCTTCTTCGCAGGCTTATCTCGTCGTGCGAAGTAGCCGTAGGCACGTATTACAGCAATGCGCCGACCCAGCCATCTCAGCACGGTCCTTGCCTCAAACTCTGCCCACCGCAGGTTGTCTCACGCCCATTCCCATTATCCCAGTTGCCACCTGGGGCATCACTTGGGGTGGCTCAGGCCCCCCCCCCACACCAGTGGGCAGCGAGGGCCGGGTGAGATACACTCGAGTTATGCTGACACTCCGCTTAACATACGGATGTCACAAGCCTGCTAGCTATTGCAGGTCTCTCCAACGCAGCACCGACCAGGACCTGACTGCCGACATCAGTAGTGGCACATCGCTCTGACCTCCCCTGCATCGTAGGTGCTTAACCCCCTACCACCGCTAGTAGTGGGTCAGTATTGGAAAGGTAGAAGGGCTGCCTGGCTCCCCTGCAAAGATGGGGGGGACACTGGAGCTTGAAATACCACGCTGAGATGCCGCCCATCCTCAGCATTTCCATAGACACGACTACAAAAAAAAAGAGGGCTGTCGGAAGGCATCGTGCACTCGCCGCTTGCCGCGCTCGCAGCGACGAGGAAATTCAATACTGCGTTGCAGTTGTGGGCACCAAAGGGCGCGCTCGCTTATGCACACTCTCCTCTCCTCAGAGCTTCTTAGCCATCTCCATCCCATGCACCACCTCCAGCAAGTAGCGCTCTATCTCTTCCACATGCGTGATCAGTGCGCGCATGCCGAACAGGAATGCCTCTAAACTGTGAATATCGCTGTTCGTCAGCACATACTCGTCCTCAGTGCCCTCGCTACCCGCCTCACCATCTGGCCGCAGCAGACGTAGCAGTGCAGGGCTGAAGCTTTGCGTGCCACCAAAGCTGCGGAGCAAGTTAACGATGCCTTCTGTGTTGTTGCTGAGGCCGAAACTGCGCAGGCAGAGGTCTTCTGGACTCGAAGTGCCAGCAGCCGCAGGTAGCGGCGCCACACCAGCGACGACAGATATTGAGGTAGCACGTGCGCCGCCTCGAGACAACGCGGATCTCGCGGCAACAGGAAGCGGAGAAACTGCTGCCCCAGCGCGCACGCTGTCCTCTGAGTCGGCCGTAGTGCCGCCGAGGCCGCTGAGTGGCCGTTGGCTTATCACCGGCAGATTGTTCGAGAGGTTAATGTAGGACGTGTTGCCGAGCAGCGCTGGTGGCAGCGGCGCCTGCTGTTGCTGATGGGCCGCGAGCCCCTCCACGTAGGCGCGCAACGCCGCCGGGACGACAGGTCCAACCCCGTTAAAGCTCCCATTGATGTCCAGGTTGCTCGGGAGCGGACTTGTTCCGCCACCGGCGGCGCGCTCGTCGGTCGTCGCATCACCCCCAGCAGCCGCAGGGGTCGGTATGGGTAGGGTGGCAGAGAGCTGTGAGAAGGGCGTGTAGTAAGCGCGTGTGGCTGCCGCGCTACCTAGATGGTTGCTCCGGCCGCTCAAGGCCGTCCCAAGAGTCTCGCGACCCCCCTCCCAGTCATCCTCACCATCCCCTGTATCAGACAGCAGCGTGCCACGTCGCTCCTCTGCGCGCACGTGACCCTCAGCTGTCTCAGCGCTGCCTCCGTTGTCGGTGGCCGCAGCCTTTCCCGGCGCCCCACTGAACAAACACTTCAGCGAGCTCACCAATGCCGTATTGCGCTCGCCCTGCACCCCTTCCCCACGCGGCACTGTCGCAGTGGAAGCCGCACCGTCGTCACGCAGCATGACGGTTGTAATGCCCGTCGGTGGCGACAGTGTAACTTTGCGCGCCCTGTGAGGCGAGGCTTCCGTCGCTGTACCACCTTCATGTTGCGAGCAACTCCCCTCTGAGTCGCGCGCGGGTACCGCCGTGTGGGCAACACTGAGCTCGCTTGTGGCAGCGTCGTGAGAGGCGCTGTCGCCAGCATCATGGTGCCGATCCGCACCGCGCGGGGCTCCCATCAAACCGAGACCCGGCCGTAAAGTCGCGCGTGCCGCCCTGCCCAGAGCAAAGACGTCACCACTCGTGACTCGAGAGTCGCCTGTCACAGTCCCCATAAACATGCTGTTGTTGCTCAGCAGGGCGCCATGACTTGGCGCCGGTTGATCTGCCGCCTCCCCACCAGCATTGCTGCCGAGGGGCCCCGAGTCGCCGACACTCTGCGCGTTGGCCGCAGCGCGGAGCACACTCGGCGACCTGGCCACTACTGCAGCACTCGTGGGGCCAACGATGTAGTGCTGCAACACTGACGGCCGACGAGCAACCTTCCTTGCCTTTGAGGTAGCGGGAGCGGCAGCCACCGGCGGCGCGCTTGGTAGCGACGGTAACAGGGCCGACCTAGAGAGCTGGTGTCGCTGCTGCTGCCCCTGCCCATCATGGTCCGGCGACACAGCAGAACTGAAACTGTGCCGGAGAGAAGGTAGCGCAGACACTGCAGCTCCAAGAGGCCTCTCGCCCATCAGCGAGCGGTTGAAGCCTACCGGAATCACCGGCGGCGTCACGGCAGCGGTTACGGTGCTCGGCACGTCAATGACAACGGTGCCGCCCGCCTCCACGTTAGAGGAGTGCAGGCTGTGAAGGTCCGGCCGGCAAGATGAGCGCCGCATCGCGGGGTGCGTCGAGAGACCGTCAGACGTCGAGCCTTCACCCTGCTCCCTCATCGGCTCCTCATGCACCGGCTCATGCACCACAATCCCGGCGTTGCGCAGCAGCACAGGATCGAACATGCTCGCGTTGCGGTCGAAGAAGGTGCCGTTCATATTGAACATGCTGTTGTTTGCAAAGTTCGCGCCGGGATCCATGTTCCTCAGCGCCGCGGACACCCCGTCGGCCTCTCGACCCGCCGACATGGATACGGCACTTGCGAAGAAGGATGCATTCAAGTTGCCGGCTGTATGCTCCCCCAGCACGTAGTCCCGCAAACGCTGCCGCTCCGCCAGAGTTAGCTTGTACGAGATGCGGCCACCTCTGCTACCGCTCTTCTTCTGCTGCTGCGAGTTCGTCGACTGGGAGAGCTTGCGCCGGGGGCGGCGAGCACGGAGGTCGGAGTGGCTCCTCGCAGCCGTGGTACTCTCGAGGAAGCTGTTGTTCTCCTGCGCTTCGGCATCCACTATCAGGCCAGAAGGAGTGAAGACGGGTATAGGCGCCCCTGCTGTTGCCGCCGCCGCCTGCCTCACTGCCCCGGACTGCTTTGCTGCAGTGCCGGTCGTGTTGTCGTCGTCGTCGTCATCAAAGTCGTCTCCATCGCTGTAACGCAGCTCATGCTGAATCGCCTCAATATACACGGCGACGATGCGATCGTAGCACTGCATCATCCCAAGCCGCAGACGCGTCAGCTCCAGCGTCGGCACAAACGTCACCCTCGACATCAGCAGCAGGTACACCTCCATCGCCTCGTACAGTAGTAGGCTCAGCTGCCGTGTATACGGCGAGATCCGGTGCAGCACCACCCAGTGCACAGAGATGTTGGTCGAAGCAGCGGCGGCACCGCCACTCGCGCCGCCATTCTTGCCCGGGGAGCCGGCAGGCTCCTCCGCAATTGTGCTCGACATGAACGTGGTGTATGCGTGGCGCATCATCAGCAGTGTCACGACCAGCTTGCGTTGTGCGGACACAAGCATGCGCCACGCCATCTCCGGAAACTCAGCAGAGTCCATTGTCGGCTCCCACCGAGCTCCGGACAGGTTCTGCAGCTGCTGCTCCACCTTCTTCTGCATCTCCTCCAGCAGTGCCATCGTATCTGAGCTGACGGCCTTGGCGCTGTGCGGGAGGTCCAGATTGCGCAGCAGCCGATCCGTGACCTCGCGCCCCATACGCATCGATCCGTCAAACCCCGTCCTCACCTTCGTCTGGCACCGCACCGGCCACATCAGGGACGTGACGATGAAGTAGATGATGACCGCGAAGCAGTTCTGCTGAATACGCACAATCGCACCGTCCTTGTTTGTGTACTGCAGCACCACCGAAATCACACCAGTCGACATACCGGTACCGATGGGGCCGTAGTCGGGCGAGCTCTGCACGTAGGAGCCGATGAATGTCAGCACCAGCGTGCACACGTACAGTACAGGACGGCTTCCGTTGGCGAGATGCACCCCGACGAGTCCGGTAAGACACCCGAGCACGGTACCCAGCAGACGCCCCTGCCCATACTTAAAGCTGTCACCTCCAGTAGAACGATAGAGGAACGCGATCGTTTCCACGCCGATGATAGGGTTCGTGGAAGAGTTATTCAGCACGTACGTTTGGAAGAACGCGGCCAGTGCCACGGAAAAACTTAACTTGATGCCCTCTTTCAGCCTACGCGTGATGGAGTGGCGGCGCGTGACGGCGCTGTGCAGCTCCACAAACGCGGACCACAAGCTCTGCAGGTCGCGCAGAGGAAACGTGAGAAAGTACCACAGGTTGTTGCGGCTCTGTGCGGCGTCCTGGAAGCCGCTGATGAACTCCATCAGCTCCTCCACACTAAAGAGAAAAAACCCGAGAAGGATATCGCTGTTGTCCGTGCGGTAGTCCTCGTTGCTCAGGATCACCTCGTCGCGTACGCTCGACACAGCGTCCTCGTAGCGCGCCTTCGCAGCGCGGAACGCCACCATGTCGGCAGCAGACACAAGGTCGTCAAGGTTCACGATGCGGAGCAGCATCGCGTCCATCGCAGCAGCAGCAACGCCCAGCTCGCCGCGGATGCGCTCGCCAAACGCACGGCACATTGGTGTCTCGATCAGCGTCGGGTTTGCAGCGACCTGCTCGATCACAAGCGTCATTGACTGCACAATGTTGAACACGTTCTTCAGGAACGTCATACGGGTCTGCACTTGTGTAATGTACACCCCGGAATGCGGCTCGTAGCCCATCTCCGACAGACCCTTCTGGGCCTTCTCTGTGCTGGCCTCGATCGTCTGGCGCAACTGCCGCAGTCGCACAATGTTCAGTTGCCGCTCCAGCAAGCTGCCCTCCACCCAGAGGCTGCAGCACGCACCGTGCAGCGAGAGACTTATGGCGTCACCCATCACGATCAAGTATCGTCGCGCGTTCTCACTAGACCACCGGATGTACGGGAAGACAAGTGCGCCGACGGCGAAGCCTTGGCCAATGAACAAGGTGAGGTAGAAGTCGCCAATGTACTTGTACCCCGTCGCCTCCGGGTGCGCGATGTACTGCATCATCAAGCTCGCGAAACAGTACGCGATCATTACCCTCAGCTGCTGCGCTGCAAAGGTGCCGACGGAAAGGGAAAAGAAGAGGATCAGGATGGCCAGCCACTTCGGGCTTGGCTGGGTCGCGACGACAATGCACAACAAGGCAAGTGAAATGATAAAGGCCTTCAGCACAGTGAAGGTATCGCGCAGCCCGGCACCGAACGTCGGCTGCGTCGTCCAGTAGGCAAGGAACACCACGGAGGTGGGCATGGGAAAGATGTGACTCGTGGTCGGCTCCAGACAGACAATTAGCGTTGGCAGGATCGCGATGGCCGACCCGCGAACCGCCCAGTCCACCTTCTCCCAGATGCGGGGCGAGGCGAGCAGCTCAAAAACCGCACCCGCCAAGCCCTCACTTTGTGGCAGAAAAACGCGCTGATCCCACGAATAGGCGCGCAAGGCATTCATGTTGCGCATGCGCAAGACGGCGAGCGAAGCCCACGTGTCCGTCTTCGCGCCCCCCGGCTGCATCACGGGCTCAGAGGCATAGGGGGTGGGCAGTAGCCGCTCGCCCTTGCCGCCGCCCGCACCGCTGCCTGGCGCACCTTTGCCGCACTGCGGCTTGCCGTGCGGGTCGTCGTCACTCTCATCAGCGCCTCTGCATGCCCGAGATGAGAATGGCGCCTCTCCACCAAAGGTGTGCAGAGTACCCTCACTTGCCGTTGCTGCAGCCTCAGCCACAGACTGGCCATCCGGGGCCTCCGCAGACCTCGGCGGCCACAAGTCATCCCCCGCACGCGTGGGTCCCTTCGGCATCTCTGTCGCCCCGGCCGACTCGTCCCCCTGCCTCTTTACGGCGCCGCTGGACCGGTGACGCTGCGGACTGAAAAAGTGCGACTTGAAGAACGCCATTTCCTGGCCCCAGACGTGCAACGGGTTGGACGTGCCGGCAGCCACCATGCGGCGCTGAGCTTCTGGGTTTAACAGCATCTTGGCAGCAGCGGCGGCAGCCTCGGGAGTCACAGAGGACGGGGAGGCGGTGGCCGCACCGTCCTGCACGCGCAGCTTGGCTGGCTTTGAGGCAACAGACACTGGCGGTTGCTCCTGATACGCACTCAAGGCCTTCGCTTCCTCTGTCCTCGGTGAGTCCTCCACGGTGGAGGTGCTGTTCGTGCCACGGGGGAACTCTGCAGCGAAGAGCGCTGATGGTGTCCCTATCGCAGGTGTCTCTAGCGATTCACCTGAACAGCCCGAGGTGGAGCGCAGGTGGGCGCGCGCGTGTACATGGCGCCGCCCGCCATGTAACGAGCCGCTGCACTCACCAACTCTGGAGCCCCGTGTGGGGTGTGTAGAGGTAGCTGATTTCGCCCCCTGCGGCATTGCGGCAGACATACACGCACACAACTCCACTTGTGTAAGAGTATGTAATTCGAGACGTGGTAGTGCCAGCACCGACGGCTACGAAAGAGAAAAGGACAAAAGAGGTTGGAAACAAGAGAACGGGAGCGCGCGAGGGAGAGGATGGAAAGTAAGCGAGAGAGAGAGGGGGAGAGGGAGGGGGGAACACACACACACACACACACGCACACACACGCACGAGGAGAGGGACTGCAGTGGAGAGAAATTAAAACAGAAGTGGAACAGTGCAAAAAAAAAAAAGAACGCGAAACAACAACCACAACAACAACCACAAAAGAAAAAAAAAAAAACAGAAAACTCAGAGAGAGAGGGGGGAGGGGGGGAGCGCTTGAGAGAAACAATGCCAAAGCAGAAGCCGCGTCGCTGCTGCTCGTGCACGGAGGAATGGCGACGAAAGCGAGCCACACCCTCAGGGGACGGGAAGAGAGAGAGAGAGAGAGAGACGCGCCCAGCGACACTCAAACACACACACACGCACACGACCACCAGAACTCAACTATCCATCTGAAGGGGGGGGGGGGGCGCTGGTTGTTATCACTGTCGCCTCCGCGTCTCCTCTTTCGCTATACACACACACACACACAAAGTGAGGGAAAAAAAATAGGCGGCGGGAGAAAATACGCGAGGTGGCGCACGAGAAACCCACAAAAGAATAACACTCAACAAGAAGCGAGAGCCGAGGAGAGACCAGGAGATGGCGGCGGCGATAGTGGCCAGCGCTGCAGGGACTCCCTCTTTCTGCCTAATGGTCTACGTATGTGTGTGGGTGGGGGTGTCAGTGGGGTAGCCGGATTCAGCTGATGACGTCCTCTCCTCTCTTCCGCTTCTTTCTATCACGCCCTCCTCCTCTCACCACTCACTAGCAGCAGCACAGGGCGACGCCGTCTCCTTCGGACTCTCCACAGAGCTGAGGACCACACCAACGCCCACACACACACACACACATAATTTCGCGTGTGTGCGAGAGAGAGAGAGAGAGAAGTAAAGGAAAAGTGCGCACCACAGCGACACAGGTTGGAGTCCACACTACGTGCAAAAGAGAGGAGAAAGCAAAGGAAAGAAAACACGCGGAATGGGGATACAAGACGACTGAGCAGCGCGAAAAAAACGAACCAAACAAGGCTCAGCGCAGAGAACGCGAACACGACCCCCCCCAAGGAGGGAGGGAGGGAGGAAATGAAGAGAGAATGAGAGAGAAAGACAACGGCGGCGGCGGCGGCGAGAGAAGAGGAGGAGGGCCCAAGAGAGAGCCGTCGAGTCGAACAAGCAAGACTAAAATGTTGAGTTCAGCGCGCCTTTACATCGTCACGCCGCCCTCGTGGAGAGTCGTCTCCTGCAGCCACGATGTACTGGCACTGGCACCTGTGTGCGTGACCCTCAGTGCGCTCGTGCAGCAGAGTGTGCGGTTGGGGTGTTTTCTGAGGAAGTTCGTGTGTGGGGGTGTGTGCTGAATCGGGATTAGGCAGCGAAGACACCAAGTAGCGCGTGGGACGAACCCTTTTGTGGAATGAGAACAGAGGCGGGCGGTGAAGACACCAAGGACAACGCACATGCGCAAGCATGCAAGAGGGCCAGCATCCACAAGTTGTGAAAGACGGAAGACAATAGGGAAAGAGGAGAAGGGAGAGGCGTGGAGGCAGAGATAAAAAGGTGATGTAGCAACTCACAGAGGACGCGACTGTGCGTGTGCGCGTGTGTCTTAGGTTTTTGCATACAATAGTGAGAGAGGGAGCGAAGGGAGACGAGGAGTAGTTGGGAGGGGGAGTGGTGCGTATGGTTGCCTCAGCATTCTCTCTCTCTGCCCCCCCCCCTCTTATTCGCACACGTCGACACGTGCGCACGCGCAGCACGTGAAATGCGCTGAGATCGTGGCGATCCCTTATTTCATTCAAACATGAAGAAAATAAAAAACCAATCGTTTGGCTCAACTTTATACTCCGCCACTCAAGTACGTACGTAGGTGGGTGCGTAAGTGTATGTGTGTTGTTGTTGTTGTTATTGTTGTTGTTGTTGGGATTCAAGGAAGCAGAAAAGAGAGAAACTAAAGACCACAAAACACACACGCGAGAGAAGACATGTAGAAAGTGAAGGACACCAGAAAAGGCGAGGGAAGGAGCTGCCTGAAGAGGTGGAGAAGCGGCAAAACATGCAGACGAATCCACCGCGAAAATGGGGGAAAATGTCTCAGCTCCATAGATAAGGGGAAAGAAAAACAAGAGGACAGGAAGTGTAGAAGAAGAGAAGACAAGACCCTGGCGGCAGCAGGAGCCTCAGTGGTGCAACGCTTGATGAAGGGAAGTGAATTGGGTCACGGTGGTATGGGGGGAGGGGGGGGGGGGGAAGGGGGGCAGAAGCGTCCAGGCGGAAAGGGAGGAAAGTGGGAGAAGAGGAAAAAATAGGCGGAACACAACTCCATGAATACGGCAAAACAAAGAAAAATCCGAAGCATAACGCCTTTCAAGAGTTATGCAGGAAGAGAGAGGCATGGAGAGGAAGTGAAACAGGAAAGAGGAGGAGGGTGCGGTGATGCGTCCTGCCCTTACGGGGATGCCGTGAAGCAGTACGTACCGATCCTCCCCACCCACCCCCACCCCCGTGCTCTGTCGCTCTCTCCTCCTCACTTCTGCTTTCTCTCTGCTGATGTGCGTCATTGTGACGTGCTGTCTGTCTCTATCTCTGTATGGGTGGAAGTATTGAGAAATTCGAGTGAAAGGCGAAAGTGGGGGAAATCAGAGGCGTGGCAAAGGGTGAGGTGCCAAGATGAGGCGTGGCTCGCCTCTTCTCCTTTCTTCGCTTTCCGAGGAGAAGTCACAACACCCCCCCCAACGTGTCCGCACGTCCAGGCAAACACGCACACGCACACAGGCGTGGATGTGTGCGCATAATACCCCTTTTTTCCTTATGTTGTCCCTGCATGATGTAGTCATCGCCACTAAATGACAAGGAAAGAGTGGCATCACGGCACGCGTGGGATACGACGGATAGAAGGAGGAGAGAAGATGGAAAGGGAAGTGGCGAAGTGCGGCGTCAAAGACTCCATCCTGCAGTGCATGAAACCAAAACAGCGGTGAAGGATCGAGTGGAAGACATACGGCGTATGTCGCGTTCCTTGCGGCTGTCTGCGCAGAGGACGAGGGATAAAGTGCATTGACAGAGAGAGAGAAGCAAAACGCATACGCGCGCACACACACGGCCTCACCACTCACACATTTAAGCGCACTACCTGCATGCTAGTGTGCATGTTTGTGATGCTGTAAGGGCCCCGTGTGACAGAGCTGACTCTGCCGTACCGATAGCACTGACTCTAGTACCTCTGCAGTTTTTTTTGTCCACTCACGTGACTTCTTTAGCCGCTTTGCTTCCCCACCTACCCGCCCCCTCCCCTCTGCTGCTCTCTCACGAACGGAGTGGCGAAGGGCCTTTGTGTGTGTGTGTGTGTGTGTGTGTAGAAAGGGAAGAAGGGGGCATCTGCTCGTGGTCATCGACAAGCACACCAGCTGAGAGAGGGACGAAACAGATACAAGATCACTCACAGAGGAGAGGGAGTGCGAAACGCACTTTGGCAAAAAGGGGGAGAGAAAGAGAATAACCAGCGGAAGCAGCTGATCTCCCCCCCCCCCCCCCCCCCCCACTAAGCAGTATCCGTAACGACTGACTCCCTCCTCTTAAGTCCTGCATATGTGTCTCTCTCACCACGCTGTCCCATGCACAGGTGAAGCTATCACCCAAATAAGTGAAAATGCTGAGGGTGACACAGCCACAAAACAATATACACACTGGCAAAAGTGGACGCAGAAGCTGCACTGTTTCACAGGAGCATCAAAGAAGAGAGCAGCCATGTACGACACCAAAGGGAGCAACAACAGCAACCAACGTACGCTCCGAGGAGATCATCTGCGTATACATACGTACGTATAAATATATAAACACGCGGAGTAACACACGCACTTTTCATGAAGAAAACGTAGCACGTGAAGCCGTGACTCACACACAATGAGTGACAAGCAACGGACCCCCCAAAAAAAAAAAAAAAACACAAAAAAAAAAAGAGACAAAAGATTTTTCAAGCAGCAGCGGCATCATGCGCATACACCCACACACACAAACACACAGGGAGATAGATAGATATATAGCATCTTAGGTAGTAAAAAAGGGAGGCATGTGCTCGCGTGTGCATCTCTCTAGTCGTATAGCTTTCACAACCGCACTGGGGACGTTATGAAAAAAACTAGAGTCAAGAGAGGCGATAGCGAAGAATTGCTGTTGGATCGGGGGCATTCTTTCGTCGGGGACCGCAGCTGTCCAACCAACCTACAGCCACCTTGCCAAATCTGTGGCGTGCTGCATCTCCAACAAAGCCTTTTGCATATCGTTGATGTACACAATGAGGGCGCGTGTGCCGAACAGAAAGGCCTCGAGGGAGTGAATATCGTGATTGGTGAGCACAAACTCGCCCTTATCGGCGTCGAAGAAGGAGAGGTTATTGAGTATCTCGCCATCCTCCGACGGGGTCACGCTGGTGCCATCTCCGTCGCAGGTCGGGTTGAGCATCACCGCAGCGCGCTGACAGTTACCCTCAGAGTCGAGAGAGTCGCGTCCCATCCCGCTTGGTGGGTGCATGACGAGGGTAGCGAGGCTTCGATGAGTCGTGGTGTTGTTGTTAAGCAGCTGATCGTCCCTGACCACAGCACCGCTGGCGTCCTTCTGATTCTCGCCTGTCTTGCCTGGAGCTCTTCCGTCCTTGCCCGGGGTGTCGTCGCTTCTGCCGTGCGGCTGGTTCTCCCCGGTGCGGTTGTGCGCGGTCTCCTCACCATCCCTGTCAGGCACCGCCTTCTCGTTACTGCTGATGTGGCGAGTTCTGTCGCGGTCTTCGCACTTCTTCTTTCCCTCCTCGGCGCCACTGCACGTACGCGGCGGTGAGTCCTTGTGATCCTCTGGGGTGACGTTGTTACTGCACTGTGGCAGTCTAGGAGACTGCGAGAGGTCATGAGCCACGATGGTGGCGGCGCCGCCGGAGTTGTTGAGCGATGCAGCGGCCATGGCCGGATCATCTCCACTGAAGAGGGTACCTGAGGTGGCCTCCGCCACAGTGCACAGCTGCTCGGCCGTCAAGTTGCTCGCCTGCTGCAGGCTTGTCCCAGCGCTGTCCACGTTCCTATGCACCGCAACGAGCTCCGCAGCAGAGTCGCGTCCAGAGGCCATCGATGGAGGCTGGGGCATTGGCAGCGGGTTGCCCTCGGCACCAGCGGCACCTTCACATGCACCGCTATCCTCAGCGAGTGGATTCAGCACTGAACCGTTGCCACCAGGTAGTTCCACCGGCACCGAGTGCACCATCGGTAGACATTCATCCACCTTGGCGTCCTTGGGATCCACTCCTGTCTCGCTCAAGCGAAGTACCTTGGTGGAGAGGCGTCTCCGAAGAAGCGGTTTCGGATCGTCTTCAATGTCACTGAAATCGCTTCCCACGATACCGAGGTGAGAGTGGTGAGTCGGGAAGGTGAGTGGGGTGCTGTGCTGGCTGATGCTCTCACCGCTGCCATCACCGTCACTCTCCTCGCACTGCTTGCTGGAGCGACGCCGTTGCCGCTTCTTTTTCTTGGATTCCCCCTTCGAGTTAGACGATGTGCTCCTCGACCCGCGCGAACGCCCTGCACGGGGCTGCTGCATCTCCACCGTGTCGAGGTCGCGTGGCTCCTTTGTCTTCCTCGCAAAAAGGCTGCCAAGAAGGGATGCGTTCCTGAAGGAGCTGTTCAAGAACGATGCATTGGAGAGGAAGGTCCCGGGAGCGTTGTCGGCGTCGCTGCGGCCGCCTTTAGCCTTTTCCTCATCGTGTGACCCTTCCGACCCTGGCGGCCCCTCAACATCGCCGTCGTTCTCCTCGCCCTTTCCGCGCTTCACCATGACCTTGTGCTTCTTGCGCAGCGACGCCGCCAGCCCGACGTCGTTGCCTGTGACAGCCATGAGGCGGGCATCGTTGTTGCAGTGCGGGGGAGACCCTGACATGGTTATCGAGCCTCTTGCACCCAACACAGCCGCAGCGGCAGCAGTAGCAGCGGCAGAAACGCCGCTCGCGGGCTGGCCACTGAAGGTGGCGTTGTTGACCATCATGGACTTCCTGGAGCCAAAGGTGGCGTTGCTCACGCGGTTCGCTACAAAGGCACGCAGCGCGGCAGCCTCCTCTGCTGTCAACTCGTAGCTTAAGTACCCCACCTTCTTCTTGCCGTCGTCACCCTTCGCTGTCCTCTTGTGGGGGCGCTTGTTGCCGTTGCCGTCACACTCGGCATTCTCGGAGGAAGATGAGTCCGTCGAGTCCCCAGAGCTGTGGTTTCCACGGTCGTGCCCGTGGTCGTACTCGCTTTGCTGTCGCTGCGGTCGCTGTTGCGGAGGTGCAGGGTGGTCGCCATCCCTCCCACTAGGCTTGTCGTCGACGCCCGCAGCTGAGCCGCCGTCGCCATTGATGTTCTTCATGTAAGAGCGTGCTCCTCTAGTTGGCGGGAGATGCGGGCTGCCGCCGTAGTCGTAGTATTCTTCGTCGTTCATGTAAAAGTTGCTGCCGTACATGTCCTCCTCCTTCCCCTCCTCGCCCACGTCCTGTTCGCCTGCCACCTTGCGAGAGATGGTAGCCATATAGGTCTCGAGGATGGCCTGATGAGCGTCTACCATGCCCACCCGCAGTCGTGTTATATGTGACGTGGGCACGATTGTCATCTTGGAGAGCGAGAGAAGATAAAGGTCGATGGAAGCATAGATGAGGTCCGACAGGTCCTGCGCGTGCGGGGCGATGCGGTGCAGCACCACCCAGTGTACTGACAACTCGGTGGTCGAGTCCGCGCGGCCGGACATGAATGTATTGTAGGCGAAGCACATCATTGAGAGCGCCAGGCACAGCTTCTTCTCTGCCTCCACGATGCGCTTCCACGAGTCCTCCGGGTACTCGACGGAGCCCATCGTCGGCTCTTCCACCGCGCCGGGGATGAAGCGGGACTGCGTGCGGATCTTCTTGTGCATCTCAATCAGCAGCGCCGAGACGTCGGCGGTGACTTCGTTTGCGTCGTACGGCATGTCGAGATTGCGCAGCATGCGTGTGATGGCCTCTCGCATGCACCGCAGCGTGATGTTCAGGCTCATCCTCACCTTTGTGCGCGCATGCATCGGCCACAGAGTGCACGCGATCGCAAAGTACATCAATATGGCGAAGCAGTTTTGCTGAATGCGCACCATTGCGGCGTTTCCATTTTGGTACTGGGTGCAGACGGAAATTGTGCTGCTGACGATCGCATTGCCCAGTGCGTAGAAGCCCGGGGCCGACTGCACGTACGCGCCAATAAAGGACAGGATAGTAATGAAGATGTACAGCACCCACAAGCGAGAACTCGCCACCTGCACAGAGAGCAGCGCTCCCAGTGAGCCGAGTACCGTGCCTAGCAGACGCCCAGAGGCGTAGTGGAAGCTCTCGGAACCGGTCGGGTTGTAAATGAGTGCAATCACCGCAGCGCCAGCCGCAGGGCTCACCGAGTCGTTGTCCAACGCATACACCTGAAAGATGCAGGGCAGCACGATGCACAGTGAGAGTTTGATCGCTTCCTTCATGCGACGCGGAATCGTGCGGCGACGCACAACTGTGATGCCCAAATTCCGAAAGGCAGCAATGACGCTCTTCACGTCCCGCACCGGGAACAACATCGCATTCCAGAGTGTGTTGGGCGGGTGCGCTGTCTCCTCGAACTGGCTAATCACCTCGCACATCTCGTCCACGCTGAACATGAAGAAACCAAGAAGGACGTCGGACTCGTCCGTCTCATAGTTCTCATTCGTCAAAATGACATCCTCTCGAACGCGTGACAACGCATCCTGGAAACGCTGGCGCGCCTCGCGGAAAAACTGGATCTCCTGCGGCGTCACAATGCGCGTGAAGTCGACAATCTTCAGCACCATGCTGTCCATTGCGGACGAGATAACGGCGAGGTCGTCGCCAATCTGCTCGCCAAAGGTCGTGCACATCGGTGTATCAATCAAGCTCGGGTTGTCAGCGATCAGTTCGATGACGTGGCTCAAGGAGCCAAGGATGTTGTGAATAGACTTGCAGAAGTTGAAGCGGTTCACCATGCACATCATGTACGCCCCGGTGTGCGGCTCATACCCCGACTCTTCCAGCGCCGTCTCGATCTTGCTGAGGCACTTCTCCGCCGTGGCTCTCAGTTGGCGCAGACGCACAACGTTCAGCTCGCGCTCCAGCGGGGTGCGCACCCAGAAGCTCGACAGCGTCCCCTGCAGATCAATACTGAGCGAGTTACCCATAGCCTTGATGTAGTGTCGAGCAATGTCGCTCGACCAGCGGATGAACGGCACTAGAAAACCGGCCGTACCGAAGGCCAGGCCAATCAGCAGGCCAATGTAGTACTGCCGGATGTAGTCGAAGTTTGTACCGACGGGGTCCACAATGTACTGCATGATTGTCGACGCCAACACGTACGCGGCCGTCTTCTTCGTCTCCTCTGCCACGAAGGAGGAGATGAGGGTGAAGAAGAAGAGCAAAAGAAGACTCTCCCACGAGGGGCCCGGGTGCGTGCCTACGATGATGCAGAGAAACAGTAGGCCGAAAGAGAAGCCCTTCAAGGCAATCATCAGCTCACGCAGGCCGCTGCCAAAGGTCGGCATGGTGATCCAGAAGGCGTTGAACGCCAAGGAAGACGGCAACGGGAACATGGGCGACGTCGAAGGCTCGAGCGACAGCACCATGGTGGGGAGCACTGTCAGAAGGGAAGCGCGCACTGTCCAGTCCAGCTTTTCCCAAAAACGAGGCGTGTTCAGCAAGGCGAAGAAGCGCGTGCCGAAGCCGCTCACGGGCAGCTGCTGTCGCTGATCCCACGGAATGGCGTGCAGGGCGTCGATGTTACGAGTTCGGGAATTACGCTCGTCTTGCTCGTCATCATCGCCTTCTGTAACCATCTTCTTCTTCTTCGGGTCCTCCCACTTGTACCCTCGATTCTTCTCGTCATCGCTGTGAGGAACTTTCACCATTTTTCGAGGCCCCCCTTTACTGCTCGGAGAACCACTTGAACCGCCGCCGCCGCCACCGCCACCGCCTCCTCCTCCTGCTGCACCCTTGTGATTGACTGTGCCGCATAGCGATACCGCTGCACCACCGCTCCAGGCAGAAGACTCTGCCACGCCACCACTCGACGACTCCATCGCATAGAGGCTCTTGTTGATAGTCTGCTGCGACTTTCCTTGGAAGAAGTTGCTGAGCTTTTGCTCGGCCACACTAGGCTTGGAGTCGACACTGCCCGGCGAGCTCAGGATGCCTCCACTCGCAGCACGGGTGCGGAAGGATGCACTGCCTGAGGTGTTGTTCATGCTGGTGTTGCCGACACCTCCCCCTGTCACCGTCTCCGAAGTTGTAATGACGCGCAAGGTAGGTGAGGCAGTCACAGCTTGGCGCCCACCACCCATGCTTTGACTGCCACCGGCAACAGACCGCACATAGCCGCCGCGACGCCATGTCAACTGCTCTGAAGGGGTACGGCCGTAGTGCTGCGGTGACGCACTAAATCCCTTGTCATACGCCATGGATACGGGTGTGTTGCCGGAAGTACTTGGGTATCGGGTCGAGTAGGGGCTGGGCCGTGCACTGCTCCCGGAGATACTTTGCGCTACCGGCTGCTGAGGATATCCGCGGTCCGTGCCGCCAAACCTGCCCCCAGACTGTTGCACCTCCAGAGCGCGCAGTTTGCCAGCCGTCAGCATGCCCTGCGCGGCGATGCGACGAGCCTGCATCCCAAGCTTGCTCTGATCGTATGGGAGAACCGGGTCGCACATTGAAAAGCCCTCGCCATTACGTGACTCCTTTATCCTCTCCACAGCGCTCATCCACCGCGGCTGCACGGGAGCTGCCCCGCTAGAGCTGACGCCACCGCCCACGCCATACGACGTGTAGCGGCTGGAGTTGTGCAGTCCCCCGGAGTTGAAAGACGACTCCGAGGCCCGTATCACGGTGCGCTGGCGCGAGCCAACGCTAGGCGACGAGGTGGCGATGTAGGACAAGTGGCGATCGATGCTACCAGGCGATCCTCCTCTGAGCACTTGGCCCGCGGAGTTTGTGTTAGTAGGACTGAAATTTGTGCCCTCACGTTCGCTGAAGAAGCGACGGAGCTCGGCGTCAGAGCGACTACGAGGGAGGCCGCCACCAACACCTCCAGGCGACAGTATGAGGGTCGGGGAAAACGGCATCCCACTCCCACTGTGTGGACGGCGCAGAGTAAGGGAAAAGTCAGGGGACGCGGGGCTGCGTTGCAGCGGACTGTAGGAGCGAACGGAACCTGGGTCTGCGCCAGCACCGCCAGGCGCCACCTCACACGCGTGCGAGTGACTCAAAAGGCTGGAGCCTTGGTGGCCCACACTGCTAAACACCGGCGAGATGGGTCGGGCAGAGATCGCTGGCAGTGTCGACGATCCGGCGGCAGACGCCACAACCGAGGACGTCAACGGAAATCGTGCTGTCGGGGACCGGCGAGACGGCGACCGCGGCAACGGTGGCCGCGACGACGCCGTGGACGACGAGAACGAAGCAACAATGGGCACCGAGTCTGCCAACGAGGCGAAGGTGGCGGTCGACACTAGCTCTGGATCGCGGTGTACTACCGATGCTACAGGCAACGGCGTCGACGTCTTGCGCGATGAGGTGCTTGCCGAAGAGGAGGCGGCCTGCCACGGTGCTGGGGTAACGATTGGCGCTAGGGCAGTTTTCGACCACAGTGACGTGCCCAGCGGTGAGCTTGCCGAGGTGTCTCCCTTGGAGATGGACACAATGTTGGAGGGCTTACTGACGTGCCTCGACTCGTCGACCGCACCGCTGTTCTGGTTAGAGGTGTTGGGGGTGAAAGAGTGGCTTGCGGCAGGCGCTGCGGAAAGAAACTGCTCCACAGTCGAGGAACCCTGTCCGTTATCGAAGGGCCGGGTGGAGCCGAAGACAGCGTGGCTGCCTAACGGATGTCCAAAGGAATCGTTCGTCAAGCTCGTCTGCAAAGCCAAAGTAGGCTGCACACTACAGTACGCATTGTCAGGGTGCAGGCAGTGATGGAGGGCGTCACTAGAATCGACCGAGTGTTGGTGCGCCTCGAAGGACCTATACATATGGTCCCTGTCGGTGGCGGGACTATTCTGCGACGAGACCTCTCCGGGACGACGCTCAGGAGAGTCCATTTAACTACGCTTACAGAAGAGAAAGAAGGGGGAAAAGGTATAAATTCAGAGCACTGCAAGATGCCGCTCTGTGGTATAGGTCTGTCTGTGTGTGTGTGTGTGTGGGGGGGGGGGGGGGGGCGTGTGCTATACAACAGCGCAGGGCCAACGAAAACAAAATTCTGAAACAAAGCGAGGAAAGGGGGAAAAAGAGCGGCAATCGATCCACAGGCATTTTTTTTCTCTGTCACCGTGCACACTACACCACGAACTCAGCAGCCAAACAGACGCATTACCGCCGCGGCTCAACCCGGGTCGCCCAGGACGAACCCTCCCGCCGTCAGGTCGGGGAACGTGTCCGGCGGACCCCCGCGCCCTTCCCCGCATACGCCTTCTGCGTCGGTGCCATGGCCAGTCGAAAA